>NC_081409.1:435522488-435827072 GCF_030272615.1 Cryptomeria japonica
TCTGCTCACCTTTTGAAGACTCTCCTCCATTGGAACTGGCTGTCACCATTCAATCTCTCCATGAGAGTCTTTGTTAGGTTTTTCATGATCTCCATCGACTGAGACAAACTTGCAGTGGTGCTCTCCATCCTACAAAATCTTGCTCATCTATATAATCCCCTTCTCCTTCCATACTGTTCAACTCTTCTACTCACATGATTCAATGTGTCTTTGTAAAGGTAGAATCTTCTTTCCACTTGAACTAGTTGTGAGCACGAACCTCCAAAATAATCACAGCACACCTTCAAAAAGGAAGAACTTGCATTGACACCACTCGATCTGTTAACTAAAAGGATACTCCTTAGCTAGCTTGTTAACATTAGATATTAATTCCTGGTCTAAGAGAGCACACACGACTGGAAATAATTAGCAAGAATCGATAAAACAAACTGAACAATGACAAAGAACAAACACACGCCATATGAAGATATGTTTACCCTAAAGAAAACCCCTTGCAGGTTAAAAAAAACTCCAGCAAATATGAATATACTCTCACACAGTGCTTTAAAAAATGACACTAAAGTGGAAGTAGAACCCTCAGGCTTAATGGACAAAACCTCCACACAACACAGAGAATTCTCGATGACCTCCAATAGGTTCTAAAACCACTTTCCCTATTGTTGCTACAATGACAATCTCAAATGACAAGAGAATTCCCTGCAAGAACTCCACTCAAAGCTCTCTAAGATGCTAAAACTATACTAAGAACTTGTTTTACCACATCTCCAAGTGTGTATAAATAACATTACAAACATCTGGAAGCTAAAGAGACCATGAAATTGCACTTGGAAGAGGAAAATTTGAGAAAATGGGATGTCATTGGATGCCACAAATGAGCTTGACATTCACCGCTTCTGACACTGATATAATTTTAAGATCGCCAGAGTCCTGGCAAATTTGCTGCGGTCTATGTAAAATTCGCTGCAACAATTATGTTTTCACTACTTGCTGAAACCGGTGATTAATCAAAACAGGCAAAACACCCAATTTTCAAGATCCTCTGGCACATCCAAGGTTTTACATGTGCGTACCATTCCATCCTATACATTCTCTAACATTAATGTTGTCCAGTGTCTCACAATATCCTAATGAGCCCAAAATCAGATCCTTTTTGGATCGAGGAAGACAAACAACTAGAATCCATATTAATATTCAATAATTGCTTCTGGATTGATGATAAAAATTGGCTTACACAATCGAATCTAGAAACAGTTATTGAATAAGACAAACAACGTCATACATTACATACATTACACTAATGAGACTTTTAAAGCACAACCAGAAGTTGAACAAAAGCTGAGGAAATTATGCAAGGGCACCTGCAAATGAAGTTTTATTTGGCCGTTAGACCCCAAAACTTCTTAAAGAATACCCCCAAAAGAGAATGCTTCAATACAAGAGAAAAGTATCTAAAAAGTTGGTCATCACTGTAGTGAGATCATCAGACACAAGCCACATGTACATTCAGAGCAATTACATCTCTGTTAGATTCTAACTGCCCCTTGTTAGTCATACCTAAATGCAGTCAGTAATGTCATAAGTAAATGTATCAAATAAACAAGATCTTCCTTTTGTACTGAGTTCTGAATGATTAATTGGCTCTTAGTTGGAATTAGAAATAAATAGTGTGCCTTTCAAAACTAGGTATTTGACATCACAAAAATGTTTTTTTAGCACGTGCATGTATTACAAGATTCTCACTACCTACAAATGTGGAATACAGAAGCAAGAATGTCTGAAAGAAGACTATCGAAAAAAAATGCCTTTGAACTGCACTAATGTGAATCTAAAATGGTTGCTCTTCATTGCTTGCTCAGCATGGCGATCTTTAACTTGTGTTCCCGTGTACACAGCCATTTCTCTGAAGATTCCTCAAAATTCAAAGCAAACAAAAACAGATTGATTCAAACAGAAACTAGAAGCTAAGTGAATTTAATGAGAGACATTGCTCCAACTTTGGAGATGACTTGGTCCATTCACAACTATCACTTGGCCTATACAGGGCCTGATTAATATATTTGCAGCCACATCAGGCCATGCTTGTCATCCAAGAGCACTTTTATTTACTTTTTTCAGTAACTTACAACAGAAATGTCAAGGAAAAGCATCTTAACTAAATTTATTATTGAATTATGCACATCAGAAATGTCAAGGATAAGCATCTTTATTCAATAGAGTAGAAATTTTAACGTCCTCAAATGACATTAGTAGATTAAATGGTATTAGCTTAGCGTCCCCTAGACATTTTTGGCAGAATGTCCTTTACTAAGAGGCATGTCCTCCACAACCATTGAGGGATGTTGATGACCAACAAGTCTCTTATACTAAAATTTATTTTTCTTATTTTTTTCAAGGAATATCACAGCAATTCACTGTCTTATCAGTTGGAATTGCAGGTTCAATTCCTTTTGCTTCTGGAACGGTAATTTGTGTCTTAGAAGATATAAATTTTGGGTAGCATAAACACTTGTTGCAAAACATGCATGAAATTATTCTGCATTCTGATGTGTTCAAAGTTCAGTTTCTTGGCCATACAATGGATAATTTTGCAGAATATATTAACGAATACAAAACTGACAGTCTGATTATCCCTTCTACTTATTTACTAATTAATTTTATCAAATACATAAGTTACAAGGAGAGAATTAAATTCAGTTGTAATCCACTCTTTTTGGAATCAAATATATGTTAGAGCATATGGAAGCGAATTGCCTGATATAGGAAACAACCATGAATTGTGTGTTTGTGCGTCTGCCTGGTCTTCTGAAAGTTGTTTACATTATATATTCAAATGCATAGCTTTAAATGGTATTACACGTACAAAAGATCATGTTCTAGTCTAAATATTCAGAAACACCCTGCACCAAGGCATTCTATAGAGATGAATCCTATAGAGATGAACGCTACATAGAGCAAACTTCACTTCTTCCTCTTTTTATAGAACTGTTATAAAATCCAATAAAATACGTCAAAACCCAAGTAAATGAACATTTAACTCTCTCAATTGTTTAGTCCCTGCACTCCAGGAATCTTTCTTCTAAAGGTCTTTCGGGAGCATCCATCAAACATTGCACATGTTAATGGTTTAATATTTAGTTCCCAAAAAGTAGCACTTACAGCAAATAAAAAGACTGATTGCACAGGTCTGGATGTAAAAAGTAAATAAATTATTTCTATCACATTCATGCATACATATGTAATGCATAAGCATAAAGGCAACGTTGTTTCGAGAAGTGGAAATATTTACATCAGTATCTTTTTCCCCCAAATTGAAGGTACTTTCAAATGTCTCAATGAATTCCAGGAGTTAGTACAAATGCACAGAGCTGGACCTAACGCTAGACATCAGCCTATGAAGAAATAGCAGTCACCATGCTGTGACATTCAAAATTTTCCTTAAGAGACAAGATTGTGGCAAGTGATTTTAGTAAACCTACTAAGTATTGTAAACATACATTAATTGCTCTCATTGAAAGAAGCTGATCTTGCACTTGCTGCAGGATTTGCCCATAAAACACGAACATCAGTTTTTGTGTTATCCTTGTTCTCCATCTTTGGCTGGAACGCTTTGAAAATCCCTCCAGTAGTGATTGATTCTGACTTGCTGCCTAGTCCCAATGTTGCCCAAATGGAACTCTTCGCTGCTTCCTCGGGATCATCAATCCTCAAGGTTTTAGGGACCCAAATAGATCCATCCCCTTTGGACTCTGAATGTGACGCTGGCAAGTCTCTTGTATGCTTGCCCAACATTGATGGACTTGAATCTAAACTTGTCGATGGAGGAGCCACCGGTCCCAATGGCATACCCCATGCAGGAGCCCAGCTTGCTTGCCCCCACATAGGACCAGAAGGAAAAGGCCAAGCAAATCCGGGATAGAGTCCTGTCCCAGGTTGAAACCAGGGCAACATTGAACTAGACTGAAAGTTTTCAGGGTTCAACATTGCACCTCCTATGGCATTCATGAAGGGCGAATTGCCAAAAAAACTGCCACAATACAGAGGCCAAACTGGAGGAGGACCTCTAACCCAGCTCATAGAACTATTCAGCAAGTCACAACTAACTCCCTGATCTTTTGGAGTATTATTGGACTCAGACGACTCAACATCTGATTTCATTAATTTTTTTGATGAAGCACAAACAGAATCGTCCAACTTCCCAATTTCGACCGACTCCCCTCCTTTTTCATGGGTTTTCATTTCTGATGAATACATGGTATTCCAAACAATTTCCCCTTTCATTTGACTTGAAGGGCAACTGGATTTCTGTAAATTTTCACTCTCATCTGAAAAAAGGCTAGAGGTTTCCAGACCCCCAGATGCTCTCAAGTGATTTCTTGTCCCCTTTTTCGCATGAGAGAAGGATTGTCCAGGACTGGCCATTTCCAGAGGAGAGAGCTCAAACTTCATTGAATCCTCAGAATTGCAATCATTTGCGTGACCCAAATCCCTTTGATGAGATATTGCAGAGTGCTTATTTTTTCTTCTACCTGCACCCACAGGAACATTCCTGAGAAGCCCACCTGCAGTCCAGTATCTCTGGCAATTCCTACAAAAATGCCTCGGTTGGTTCACATTGTAATTGTTATAGTAACAGAATTTAGTATCCATGCTTTCACATCTAGGACATGGCAGAAGCTTACTGGGCTTCTTGGGAGTTTCATCTTCTTTCTTAATACTTTCCTCAGACATCTCCACAACACCCCTGTTTGGTTTCTCATCACATAAATTGTACTTCTCTATACTTTCTTCACTCCCAATACTGGGTTTTTCAAGAGTCGTTTGGAAAAGCGATTCGCCATTGAAATTTTTCTCATTGTTAAAAGGTTCCTTATATTCAATGTTGGCATGTAGAGAAACGCTGCTATTTAACAATAAACTTGACTTAGTTTCATCTGAGGAGTGAGAATTTTTCGTTACCTCGGAGGTGTCGGCAGACTCGGAACTTCTGTCTGAAAAATCTGAGGAGGCAGAAAGCACAGGGATTCTTCGTCCAAAGAGCTTGAACGCAGGATCTGACTTCAGCAGCTCAGCCGCATCCTCTACGACTGCTTCTTCCGACATTTCAACCAAAATACCAAGGCGTTTGCGGATCCAAATACAAATATTTCAGAGCAGGGGAGGGAAATCAAATCAGATACGGAGGATGGATAAGAAGAAAATCAGATCTCAACACGAATCGAGAATGGACACGCGTGGAGGGCACAAGGGAAGGGATGAGATGATGATGATGAGAGACTGGGTTGTCCGGCCATTACGATGGGGAATGGGATACAGAAAATATTAAGTACATTAAACATTTGAGATTATCCTTCCGTTTTGCGTTCTCCACGCTTATCCTTTCCTTTGCTTTGCTTTACACTTTTTCGCTATAAAGTTGAGGCCTTTTTGTTTGTGATCGACTTTTTCCTTCTTTAGCTGGAGCAACCACTTTTTGTACTTTTGGATATATTACTTTTTTATTAATCAAAGGAATCGTCTCTTTCACACTGCTTTCCATATTCTTACACGTATTTTTTATGTCGAAAGCCAAGTTTTTTTTATCGCCTCGTTCCTCTTCACTTATTCTCGTGGAAACAAAGATTTGGGACTAGTTTTTTTTATCGCCTCGTTCCTCTTCACATTGTGGACAAATCACAAAGTTGAATTTATTAAAAATAGTAGTCCGGACCTCGAATAAGTTAATCTAAATGAGATCGAGTGGGCTAACCCTAAAGACTACAAATGTAGTTTAACATCGACCTTTTTTCATCATATGTTCAATGAAAATTGGGTAGACACAATTGGAGAGCTCATTATTAAACGATATGACAGCGTTTCACAATGTTAAAAAGGAGAAGCAACTATCCCATTGATTATGGATGTTAAAAGTCATCTATCCTATTTTATTGATATTTAATAACTGTAGCATCAAATTTCTATCTACATTATGATACTTAAACAACTCATTATTGTAGAAATGTAAAGGCAACAAGGAGCTATACATTATTTGTTTGAAATATTTTTTTAGAAGTAGTTTTAGAATCTTTGAGAGTAAATTATAGTGGTCAAATATTGAAATGATTTATTATATCAAGTACTTTATTATGTTAAAATCTTTATTTCATGTTTGAATATCTTTTTTATTTGTTTGCATTGTTAGAATGTTCTCTTGTGAAATCTTTATAAACACCCTCATGTTTTCATCTCAAACCATGAGCAATCATTATAATTATGTATGTTCAATTCTTCTATTTAATTTTCTCTCTATTTATCACTTTTTTTCTAAGAGGCTAATAAAACATCTTAAATTTGAGCATATTTTTAAATGTGAAAGGGGTGAATTCAATCCAAAGAGCTTGGATTGCATGTACACTATCTCATACAATGTTTTTGACAAGGAAATTTGTGCAATTTTAATCTAACATTTGAAAAAAAAAAAATTGGATGCACAAATGAGAATGGTCTACACATTTGGAATTGTGCACTTTGTTCAATATAAAAATAAATTAATTTTTTATTTTAAATATAAATTCTAAGGGTTATCATAGAACCATCTTTCATTTTCATGTGATCTTCATCACACTTTCACCCACACACAAAAGCCAAACTAGCCTAAGAATGGTAAAACATGCATCTTGAATCAATAGATTTCAATAATGAATCCATTAGCGTTTGAAAAATGTGAAACCTAGACTACTATAAGACATTTGTGACATAAGAATGTTAAGTCCTTGGTCATAAGCTCATGAGTATCAATTTGCATAGTAACTAGCATAGGACATTTATGATTAGAGAATGTTAAATCCTTGCCATAGGCTCATCACCCACATTTTGCATAGCGAAAACCCTACAAGAATTTGAATAAAACACAAAAAGCCCTAACTTTGCATACATAAATTTGTAAGGAAATTTCATCATTATAAACTAGTGATTCTAGAAATTCCACCAATGAGATTGTTTTATTAATTTTGGAATTGAAAGTTTTTGAAATTATTGCATTCCCCATGACAATCTCCTTAACAAATCAAGAGCATTCTGTGACAAATGACATACAAGGACACACAAAACAAAGCAAATCCAATCAAAAGGGAAAAAGAAAAACAAAGACAAAATACACATAAAAAGGGTTAGTTCTAATAACAAAGGCTCCAAGTCAGCTAGTCAAAGAGACCTCAATAATCAAAATGTCTCAACCACTAATCATATTCTCACAATGCTATTGCAAGAGCACAAGCAGTCCTATGGAAAGAGCAAGAGCATACATTTATTGATGAGACAAGAAACCATGATCCAACAACTAACAAGTTGTGTTATGTTATGGGTTCATGGGAGAAAGAGAAAGGAAACATAGATTCCACTAGCTAGGAAGTTGTGTTATGTTAGGTGATCCATGGAGGAAGGGGAACATGGATTCCACGGGCTCAAAAATTGCATTATGCTAGGTGATCCATGGAAGAGCATGGATTCTATGGGACAACAAAGTGTGTTATGTTGTGCGAATCGTGTGGAAAGGCAAGAAGAGTCAAAAGGTCTAGCAAGGTGTGTTATGTTATTAACTCATCTTGAAAAAGAAAGATTACCAAACAAAACTTGTTGTTTGCAAGGCAATCTATTACAAAATGGGTGCTACAATGACACCAATACAAGGGTCTACAAATTGAACAAGCATAACCAAACAAAACATGATTTTTGTAAGGAAATCCTATTGCAAAATGGGTGTTGTAGTGACACCAGGACAAGTGTTCGCAAATTGAACAAGGATAACCAAACAAAATACGTTACATTTGTAAGGAAATCTTGTTGCAAAATGGATGTTGTCATGACACCAGGACAAGGGTGTGCAAATTGAACAAAGGTAACTAAACAAAACACATTGTTTGTAAGGAAATCCACAAAATTGATTAAGGATTAACCAATCAAATCTCATTGTTTGTAAGGAAATCCACAAAAATGCAACTGCCAAATAAGAAACAAGGAGGTTGCATATATCGCCCCCCCCCCCCCCCCCCCCTAAAATGTCAACGTAGCTCCATGTTGATATCTTAAGATAGAAAAGAACATGGATACACACCTTCACCACCAAGGAGATTTCGTTTAAGCAACAATGAACATGCACTCCAAGATAGAAATAGGACACAACTCTCTTAAGCAAGGAAGAGATAACTTGCAACAAGTGTAAAGGGATCATTTTGAGGGATGCATGATGAAAGGAGGAAGAGATCTTTTCCCAAAGACATCTACCTCCAAGAGGAGATATTTAACAAAAATAACTTCTTTCACAAAAGGGGAGGGGAAGGAGACCAAGAATGTACACCTTCCCTATTGCTAGGAAAGAAGATTCTCGATGAAGGATTCTTTTCAACACCAAGGAGAGATCATTTATAAAAAAAAATTCTTTCAAGCAATGAAGAGGTCCTAAAAAAGGAAGCACGCCTCCAAGCAAGGTTGAAATCCCATGAAGGATGAACAATTCTTTGAAAGAAAGGATATCTTTATAAAATATGCAACTCAACAAAGGAAAAGTGACTCCTTATGAAAGAAAGAGAAAATATTGAAAACTATTCTTTCCCCCCAAGCATGGAGACATGAAAAAACAAAGATAGGGTAAATGCACAAAGTTGAGTCGACTTAGAGTGGAAGTTTTGGACTTAGCCAAAAAAAATGAAAAAGTGTCAAATAAAACGGGATCTCGTTATGCATTGGGGGCCTGAGCCAAAATTTGAAATGGGGTCCTGTTTTGCGGCAGGATCTCGAACCTAAATATATGAAACAAGATCTCATTTTATCCCATTTCAAAAACAAAATGGGATCCCATTTCATAAACGGGATCTCGTTTCTTTTTATATTGTTTATTTTTTTAATATTAAAAATGACATATATACATAAAATATAACATTTAAGTATAATTCACATTTCAAGATCTTATAAATTTTCAAGCTTAGTCAAATTTAAATAATCAACAGACTCCTATCAACAATTTATCGCTCTCTTTATCTCACTCTCTTTACCTTCCCTAAGCTCTAGACTCATCTCTCTCCATATCACTCTTCCTCTATCCCTTCTACCTCTCTATCCCACTCTCTCCTCTCTCTCTCAAAATCTAGACTTATCTCTCTATCTCTCTCTCACATCCTTAACTTTGTACTCTTTATCTCTTATCTCTCTACACACCTCCCCTCACTCCGTGTCTACCTCTTTTTCTCTACATATACCTCTCTATCTCTCTCTAAATATATTTGTCTTCCTCCCTACCAAATTATCTTTCTCTACATACATATCTCTCTCTCTCTCTCTCTCTCTCTCTCTCTCTCTCTCTCTCTCTCTCTCTCTCTCTCTCTCTCTCTCTCTCTCTCTCTCCCTTTTCTACCTCTTTATCTCACTCTCCTCTCTCTCCCTAAATCTAGAACTATCTTTACCTCTCTCTCACAGCCTCAACTCTTTACTCTGCATCTCCTCTCCCTACCTACCATTATTTCTCTACATATACCTATCTATCTCTTTCTACATACCTCTCTCTCCCTCTCTCCCAAAATATAGAACTATGTCTCTACCTATCCCTCACATCCTTAACTCTCAACACTTTGTGTTGGAATCAATGAACACTGAGAGAGGGGGGTGAATCGGTGTTCTGCAATTTATAACTTTCTTTAACTGATTCTTAAACCACCAGATTCAAAAGAATGAAAGTAAAATGTAGAAACTCAACACACACAAGCACAAAACCATAACATCGAAATTCTTACGTGGAAACCCGAGAAGGGAAAAACCACGGTGGGATTGAGACCCACAATATTATAATACTGTGATCATGAGTATAATAATATTATAAGGAAATGTACATGCATTCAGGAACACTACCTAGAGCTCACTGCTCAATTACAATAGAGGGCTACAACCCCCGGAGGACTCACTATCCTACAAATGATTACAAATGATAATTGATTATGTGAACTGGTGAATAGCATCTAAAAATACCAAAATGCAATTCTGGTTAAGCACAAAGAGTCTTCCTCCACTGTTCTGACACACTACTCTATTCTGCTATGCTTTGTCATATACTAGAGCATAAATCCAAGGATAGCACATGTGAAACTGTGCACCAATTCCCAGAAAATCTTCGCACACTCGCATTGATCACCAAAATTCTCATATAGATCAGCCTTATATATCCACATCACTTGATTAGGTTACCAACATGTTAGCTCCAAAAATATGAAACGTGTAACAAGAAGTTGGCTCAATCCGATTACAAACACACATGCAAACCAAAACAAATTGATTATATGCTTAAATTAAGTCAAAACAACAACTTTGAACATGGCACCAATCAACAAAATCATCCTGAAGATTCTGCATAACATGCTACACAACAATAACCTTGTTCTTCCTGGTACACCGGATACCATATCACCAATCTTGCACTAGAATCAACACCGAAAGCTAAGATTGTGAACTAAGAAATTGCAACCAACAAATCGACTACCTCTTCCACTGCAAACAAAAATGTGCACCCAAAATTGAGTTCTACTCAATATACTCATACTCTGTTGAACATTGTGTTCCACCTTCCAGACTTAAGAAAAATAGGCTTAGAACTTCTGGTAGAAAGAATTTGCATATACCAGATGACTCATCTGATCTAAGTTGCCATCAATGACAACCCCTAAACAATCCTCAAGCACTTATCTCTTCTAGAATAGTGGCTCTTTCCAACAATCTCCTCCTTTGGCATTGATGGCAACACTTAGTGAAAAATGACTGTCAAACCAAAAATGTTATACACTCCAAAAATGCAACATGTACAGGCTCCCTCTGAGAATATACATCATTTTTCACTTCTCTCTCCCCTTTGACATCAATGGAAAAAGTAGATATATGCTCAAAATTGAATGTACAAGGATATACATAGTAGCTTACAAAAATTTGAAGATGTTTGCAAAAATAGTCTTCAATGACTGGAAATGATCATCCTAACCTTTCTTAAGATTCTCCAAAATGTTTATCAGAACACTAAATAGGTATGCATGCATTTATGCTCCTCTGAGATCTAAAGGTACACTCTTATTCAATGAATTCATAGCATCTTGTTGATTGCTCAGTAGAGTATCCAATCGGGGAGTGATTAGGTTCCTCGGCTCTCCCACTCTACCAACTACTCTATCATTTTCTTGGTTCAGGCTCTTGATTTTATCAAGTAAAGACATGACCTGAGCTTCATAATTACTTGCAAAAGCAGCTTGGACAAAGTAGGACTGAGATATACCGGCCATTTGTCCTTCACAGTCTTCTTATCTACCTCTATAGTGAACTTCGGCAATAAAAGACATGACTTGTAGATTTTTTCACCTTCGTTCAATGCCTCCTGAATTCCCTTCACACCGGTTATCAAACTAACCTTATCACTTTCAACCATTCTCAAAACTGTCCTTAACCTCATAGCATTAAAATGGTTCAAAACTTTTACATCTACAGCTTTCTCAAGAGATTTAAAATGAGAGTCAACTGCCTTAAGCATACTTCTTAGTTTACCAAAAGGTGAGTCAAGTGCGTCTTTCCTAAATGTTGGTGAAATTTTCTCAAAAACTCTTGTAGCCAAAGATATAAGCTCTCTATCCTCAAAGTGGGACTTCAACAAGTACTCACTGGCTTTCGCTTGGGCTAGAGCTGCAAACTTAAGTGCTTGCACAAGAGATAAGGAATTGAGATTGATAGGCCCTTGAATCAGATTACTGTCACTTATTATCTGCTTGCCCTTGTTAGATTCAAAAGTGTCTCTTGCCACTAGAACCTGCTCAATCTTGCCTTCATCCTTCTCCTTTTCTCCCATCTCTGCATCCTCAACCTTATCGTCACTAACCTCCTCGACATTCTTCTCTAAATCAACATTATGTTGGCACTTGACACTCATTGGATTCATTTTGTTGTCATTGATGGAAACAAGTTATGATGGAAGTCATAAACTGACACTAGGAAGCATATACCAGCAGATACCGGCTTTGGAGCATTCAGGGCTACACCGACACTGGCATTGGCACCAACATCAACACTTCTTTGGAAGCCAACATCAAGGAGGATTTACTTAAATCATTTTGTAATTATTACTGTCACGACCGACATTTTTGTAAATGTATTGTAAGCCGACATAAGGCATATCATTTATAATAGACATATAGGTCAGTCTGCTAGGTTATTTTTGAAAGAGAGCAGGATGTATGATATGTGTGGATATAGGAGAATATAGCAGAACTATATGATGTGAAATATATGTATGTAGATCATTTTGTATGTGAATGCTATATCATACAATGATTTGTAGATAGCTTGGAAAACATTCTTGGAGGAGAAGTGATACTGGTAGTAGTTCAGAGTTTATGAACCAATACAGAGCATAATCGGAACCAAAACTCTATTTGGCATAGCAGATGCATTCTTGAGTTCATTTTTAGAAATTTACTTTGGCAGAAAGCTTGTAGTCAGTGAGGCTCTTTAGTGATGCGCAGTATGCTCTAGGCAGTGTACCTTCCTACAAGTGTAGGGCCTCTATTATATGTAATATCTTTTCATATGGTCAGTGAACTGATATTGTGGGTCACAAACCCCACTGTGGTTTTTCCTCATTGAGGTTTTCCACATATAAAATTTGTGTTTTATGGTGTAAATTTATGTGGATGGTTCATTTGCTTCTTGTTATATGCTTATTTATTTACTGGTATATATATGCTTGGTCTAGAAAGTTAAAAACCGTTCATTCCAGCAGAACATTGATTCATCCCCCCTCTCAGTGTTCTTGGATCCCAATAATTGATATCAGAGCTTGGTACCTTGAAAGAAGTTTAACAGCTTGAGGAAGATCCTAAAACTGAAATCTTTGAACATGGCTATGGAGAAGCAACTTGAGATGGCTCTTGAGGATTATGATGTTGAAAGGATGAAGAACTTGAAATTGCAAGAGGAATTGAATTCTGCAAATGAATTCATTCTTATCCTTCAAGAAAGGTTATCATCTTCTCAATCCAAGAGAAAAGAACTTTTGCAACAACTGGATGATGAGGAGAAAAATGCTCTTAAGGAACAATGTCAAAAACTAAGTCAAGAAAACATGCTCATGAAGAATGAAATGCAAGACCTGACTATGAGGTTATCAAAAGATATTGAGGATAGAAAGAAGAAGGAAGATAATCTTGTTATATCTTTGAAGAAAAAATTTGATGAATGTGGCAGATTGACTCATGAGAATAATCTATTGAGAAATGATTTGGCACACTCCCAGAACAATGAACAAGCACTTGAAAGACAAGTAACCATTTTGAGAGATGATCTGACTACTGCAAGTGAGTATAAAGAGAAGTTTAGGATCAGTGTTGCACAGTTGGATGACTTATTGAAAAGACAAAGATAGATTGATGATTCTAGAGGACTTGGATTTGTACAAGATGAAAGCTCTGGTACTACAAATGAAGATCAGACAACCGGTATGCAGAACTCATCATAACAGAGGAAACTTGTAAGGCAATCTAATGCTTATAAATTCAATGGTAGATGTTTTGTTTGCAATAAGTTTGGACATATGGCTAAACAATGTAGAAATAAGGTAAATCAAAACTACAATTTTGTTCTTGGTCAATGCACAAATTGCAAGAAATATGGTCATAGATCATAAGATTGCAAAATGAATGTTAAATGTCATGCATGTGGAAAGTTTGGACATTTTGCTAATCATTGTAGGTCAAGAAATGATACCAGATATGTCAAATCAATTCAAAAGAACAATGTTACATGTTATGCATGCAACAAAATAGGTCATATTGCTAAGTATTGCAGAAGCAAGACTCAACCGGTTAATAATGAGAAAGGAAAGAAGAAGGTAGATGAAATACAACAAGATCACACCAAGAGATGGGTTAGAAAATCTAAAGAACCAAGTGGAGATGGATCTATACCAGTAACTCCACTGGTAGATCAGAGTATTCCTCCACCGGTAGGAAATTCCAATAGTAACTGAGGCATAAGCCTTAGGGGTTGGCAAAGTCATTGCTAAATTTTTCATATTATCCTGGAAGAGATCTAAGGAGATCTGGAGAATTGTGTTCATCATCGAAAAAGGTTCACTCGGCACATAACTGTGAAACCGACATCCATAGGGTTGTTGGTGAAGCATTTATTACAAAAAATTAGGGTTTTATTCACTGTTAAAAAAGGGTAAGTGAATTCATTTTCACTCACTGAGCATTCAAGCATTCAGAGCGAAGTAAAGGCAAATCAAGAGCGAGCAGAACCATTGTGAAAAGCTTTCGAGCAGTTATCAATCTTCCACCGGCATTCACTCTTAGGTATTTATCGACATGGCATCTGGATCTTCAGCACCTACTTTTATTGCAAATCCCACCATTGTCAAAGTCAAGGATAGGTTGAGGCCAGTCTTTAAGGAGGTTCCCAAAATTGCTAAAAAGGAAGATTCCACGGGAGCATTTTCTAGGGTTCCTGATGGTGTAATGTATGTTGAAGATATGAGGGCATACATTCACTACAACCTTAAGGATTTGGGCACTGAAGACATCAAAAGCATGTATCAATCTGTGATATTAGGAGACTCCAGGACCATTAAACTGGAATTCAAAGCAATTGAGGATCTAGGGTTAATCAGTATTCTATACATACCGAAATTCAAGGATGAGGTGATTAGATATGTTCTGAGCGGGGTTCACAATGAATTTATTTAGCTAGATAGGCCTTACATGATCACAGAGGAGGAAATTCAGGCTATCATCGGCTTACCCAGGGTCAGACAAGAACCTGGTAAGAAAATTTCCAATACAGAGATCGAAAAACTCACTAGTGCTACACTTGACAGTAGATCAATGAGGATAAGCACAATCACCGACATAGATATAAAGTTTGCAAGGATGATCATAGGTTACAAGGTAACTCAATCCAACTGATTGAATTCTTGTTGCTAGTTCATGCAATCATGTCGCATATCAGATGCTAAGGAATAATGTGAAGTATGATTTATGTGATTGGATGAGGAGTGAGTTGATGTTAAACCTTGGAAAGATCAAAGGAATCAAGAAAGGCACCTTTAGATATGGAAACTTGATTGTTTGTTTAATGCTTTACTTCCTAAATGAGCTACCCGGTATAGGGAAGAAGCATTGGGCTCATGACATACCAGTAGGTATGCAGATCAAGGAAGCTATCACCAATCTAGGTACCGGTAAAGATGAGAAACTTTGGGGGTATTTTAAGACTTTTCAAGAGAACATGAGGAAAAGGGAGAGAATTTCAAAGAACATTGTGGAGAAGTATTCCACTGATATCTGTTTCATGGTAAAAACTGATGAAACTCTTATGGAAGTAGTTGAACCGAGGAAAATCTAAATTATTGAGCTTGGATATGATATGATTTAGATGATAGCATTTTTGAACTCTATGCAAAGACGTTGTTATATGCCCCATTAGATGATAAGACAGAACAATTTGGTACAGCAAGAGAGAAGTCTCTTGAAGTGAAAACTAGTTTTAACAGGAAGAGAAGAGAAAAGAAAATAGAAAAGATGTCTGCATATGTACAAGATGTGCTTTATAAGATAGACACTCAGTTGGGCTCTAAATCTAAACAGGTAGCTAAGCTGGCAGAGGTTGGTACTGTAGAAGTGAAGAAGCCACAAGTTCACATTTCCCCTATCACTTCTGACTCTAATCCTGAGGATAATAAACCTCTGGCTTTCAAAAGGGTACAAAGGAAGAATGTGGTAAAACCATCGGTAGAGCAGAAGAAGGTAGAGCCTAGGAGGAGACTTGTTAGAAAGGTAACTAAGCCTACTGCACCTCCACCATCGACAAGGAAGCCTATGCAGAAGAGGAAACTGGTCACATCGGCAACCACAAGCAAAAAGCAAAAGGGTGATGATATTGGAACCGGTAAGACCACAATGACCTGTGCTAAACTTATTGATGAAATTACAAAAGATGGAATGTTGAAAAATATATCTAAGTATTATGAATATTTGGAAGAGAACGAGCAAAGTGAATTAGAAGAGGCTATTTTGTTATATATAGACATCTATAAGAAATCCTTGACTGAAATTTTGAAGGAGATACCTTTATCCTTGTATAATAAACTTGAAGCTAGGAGACTTGATGTTGTCAAGAGGGATAGGGAAATCAAGGAAGTTGCACTTTTGGAATTGTGTGTTACTGTAAATAATGAGGAAATGAAAAGGTGTATTGACACTACAAATAGGACTATCTTCAATAGTAAATCCCGATAGATAAGTCTTATGATGGGAAGAGTAAATGAGGTGGTAAATGAGACAAGTAAGGGATGGACAAAATTCTTTCAGAAAAACCTAGACTTTCTCACATCTCAAGAAGAATTTGCAAGGGCGACATCTTCCACCATTCCTGACAAATCAAAAGGGAAAGGTATTTTGGGAAGTTCAACTCTAGTTTTGACACCACCGGCAGTAAATATAGATATTCAAACACAACCGACAACTAAGGAGAGTGTACAATTTGTATCGACATAGACTAGTTTTGAGCAAGGCAGTGTACAAGACACTGGAAATAGTGTGGATAATACTCCACTGACAGTAAGCGACACTGCACCAAGTGGCAAAGCCATCGGTGTAGTAGAGGTTGAGATGGACAAGGTAACCACTGAGTCCATACCGGTAGGTAAAAATGATTCCCCGGTAAAGGTTTTGGCAATTGACACTTCTCAGGTTGAGAAGAAATCAGTCTCTAAGTTGAGTCCAACTGAATTAATGATGATGGCTACTCAGAAATTATTGAAGAAAGGTACTGTGGATAAAGGATTAATTGATCAATCAGTCTTTGTATTGCACAAATTATTACCTAATTGTTAGATTGAAGATGGAGCAAGCCCATCTGGTAAGCTCAAGACTCTAACAGAGCACATATCCAACAATTTTCAATCTCTGAGGCAGATAGCAGATCGACAGGCTTTTGGCAATTTTACAGTAGCAAAAAGAACAACTTTTGATTAGCTTATAGAGATAGGGAAGAAGAAAATTGAGGCCAAACTTATCCCTATTGAGGTTTGTTTAAAACAATGTACAAATATCTACATAGTGTGTTGCAACATAGAAAGTCTTACAGCTAATGTAGATAGCAGATTGAAGGAGTTATATGATAAGATGGATAAAATTGCTAACTCTTTTGATGGATTAACTACACTAACCACATCTGTTGATGGACAAATTTTGTCCTTGGAGAACCAATTTTTTGCTTTTGAGAAGGAGAGAGACAAAATCATGAGAAGAGCAAGAAATCTAAGAGGATTGGTAAGTCCTAGACTAGATTCATTGGGTGTTCACAAGAAAGAATGCATGGATATGATAGCTAAACCCACACTGACAAATATCCAAGAGAAGGAAACACTTTCCCACTTACTAAGTGGACTTGCATCTATTTTTGATACCTTCAAATCTGACTGGGATACATATCTTCAGTTATTGCAAAAGGCATACCCGGAAATCCTAAAGATGGCAAAGCTCTAGTGAAACTAACAGTATTCTTTTATTCTTTCAAATTCTTTCACCAGTCTTTGGCATTAATGTCAAAGGGGGAGTATGTTCATATGTGAAAAATATCATAAAAACACATTTCAGATGGAGTGTATTGCGCAGGGGGAGCATATCGGCAGGGAATCCATTTTTCACATGAGTGTTGCAATCAATGCCAAAGGGGGAGATTGCTGGTAATTGACACTCATTGGATTCATTTTGTTGTCATTGATGGCAACAAGATATTATTTAAGTCATAAACCAGCACTAGGAAGCATATACCGGCAGATACCGACTTTGGAGCATTCAGGGATACACCGACACCGACATCAACACTTCTTTGGAAGCCGACATCAAGGAGGATTTACTTAAATCATTTTATAATTATTATTGTCAAGGCTAGCATTTTTGTAAATTTATTGTAAGCCGACATAAGGCATATAATTTGTAATAGGTATATAGGTCAGTCTGCTAGGTTATTTTTGAAAGAGAGAAAGACATATGATATGTGTGGATATAGGAGAATATAACAAAATTGCATGATGTGAAATATATGTATGGAGATCATTTTGTATCCGAATGATATATCATACAATGATCTATAGATAGCTTGGAAAGCATTCTTGGAGGAGAAGTGATACTAGTAGCAGTTCAGAGTTTATGAACCAGTACATAGCAGAACCAGAACCAGAACTCTATTTGGCATAGCAGATGCATTCTTGAGTTCATTTTCAATAATTTACTTTGGCAAAAAGCTTGTAGTCAGTGAGGCTCTTTAGTGGTGAGCAGTATGCTCTAGGCAATGTGCCTTCCTGCAAGTGCAGGGCCCTATTATATATAATATCTTTTCATATGGCTAATGAATTGATATTGTGGGTCACAAATCCCACTATGACTTTTCCTCATTGAGGTTTTCCACGTATAAAATTTGTGTGTTATGGTGTACATTTATGTGGATGGTTTATTTTCTTCTTGTTATATGCTTATTTGTTTACCGGTATATATATGCATGGTCTAGAAAGTTAAAAAAAATTCATTCCATCAGAACACTGATTCACCCCCCCTCTCAGTGTTCTTGGATCCCAACACATTCATCATCAAAGGATCCTGAATTGTTTCACCAGAGTCTGCAATCTGTTGAATGTCATCAACATTATTTGTTGCAGCAACCCATTCAGCTAACTATTCATCCGGTTTTGCAAATTTTGGTTCATCTCCTAAGGATGACATCCCGAAGACTTCCTGAACAAATCTCTGAACACTCTCCTGAGATCTTTCAGGAGCCACATCATACTCATACTTCTTTATTATTTCCCTTAAAATTTCTCAGGTCTCCTTATGAACCTCCACATTCTTACCAATCATTATCTTGTTCACTCTATTTTTACTTTTTAATCTTTACTTATTTTCATTAAGAATTCCATCAACTTCTATCTTGGCAATCACCAGACCGATTTGCACTAACTCATGTGCTTCCTAATTCTCTCCTCTTCTACTCTTGCAGTTTTTTTTCTCATATCCAAGATATCATATAGACTCTTAGGAACTTTAGACACAATCTCAATAAGAACCTTGCTATACTTATTCAAATATAAAATAGTATCTTCTTCTAGAGACCTCTTACCTTTTTCATCCAATCAATCATAAAATTGGGAAAGCAATTTAAGGTTACCTTGTTCTGTTATTTCTTCCTTGATTTTTTTAAGAGTTATATTGGATGGATCAGCTTCAACTCTTGGTTTCTAGTGCAGGAGCACCTCATGACTAAGATGATAAGAGAAATAAAGGATAAATGTCACACATGGGAATGTGACCTTTCAATCTATGTAATAGGGTAGTCTTGTTTGTTTGATTTTTGTAATAAACCCCACCTTGTCACCCAATGTCATGGATTTAGAAAATTGATAAGCCACCATGGGCATATGGTCCTAGGGGTATATAGTTGAGTATTTTATAGGTGTTTGTGTGTTGGATATGTCTTAGGAAGGTTTAGGACATGTTGAAACATCTCTAGGTAGACGGATTTAACATGTGTCAAAAGTTGCTCAACATGACAACTTTTAAAGACAACTTTTGGTTGCAAATAGCAACTTCCTTCCAACGGTCACCTCAGTTCAAAAGGTGGTTGATAACCATTGAGGAAGGTATACAATTTTATTCCCAATAATCATTGGGGGGAGTGGAAGACTTTGTAAACTTTTGGCATCATTGAAGTAATACAATTCTTAGAATTTCCTGCAATTATGTTATTCTGCATGGTGTATGGTACTATACAGACATTTCAGGATTAGGAAAGTAGTGGGATGTGTTAGAGTGGCCAATCACCTTTTAGTTGCATAAAGTATGAGGTCCTAATTCACCAAGACAAGGAAGAAACCTATAATTTTCTTGAAGTGGTCTAGATTTGACAGTTTTGCCTAGGGTTTTGCAAAGAAATGGCCTCATCTTGCTGATCCTTCATTGGTGGTTCACAGCTTTGGAGGGGATGCAAGTATGACCAATTTATTTTAGGATTTTTAAGGCCTTTTTTAGGTTAGGACCATTTGGAGGTGAGGTTTTGATGCATTAAGGTGGGCAACTCCATGTGGCCATCGTGCAAGTACAAGCAAACAGGTCTCACATCAGGGGTTAAAGGTCTAATCTTGGCCTAAGACTTAGGAATTGGTGAATTTTCCATGTCCTAAGAGTTTTCATTAAGTTAAGGTTTGTGTCTACACACTCCTTTGTAAAATAGGCCTAATTGGGGCTATTAGGTCTCCTAACCAAAATAGGGGTTATTAGGTCTCCTAACCAAAATAGGGGTTGGATTCTTGTGTTCCCAACCGGTCAGAACCCTTAGGATATGTTTTGTAAATCTCAAAAGGTTATCCAAATTTGGGATTTGTTGTCTAGGTATTTTGGAGAAATAAGGAGTTAAGTGTGGAAAACCGGTCTGGCAGGGCTACTAGGATTAGTAGGCCTTGTTGCAGCAGTAACCCCAAACCGGTAGAGGGAACCTAAATTAATGATTGAAGGGGGTCTCCCTAGCCTAAGGGAATTCAAACCAAACCTTTAATAGCTATTGTTGCATTGGGGAAGAGACCAAACCATTGTTGGCCATAGGATCCTTAGGAGCCTCTTGAAGACCTTATGAGATGCTCAATGAAAGAGACCTTGTGAGGAAGTCATTTTGGAAGAAAGGGATGTGGGGCTTGTCAAACTAATATTTCATTTCCCCTTGTAGTGTTTTGTGATTGCTAGGGTCCTTGGTGTGCTCTTGGATTAGGGGAACCTATCCTATACCTATACCAGGGCTCTGCATCAGATTGGTATTAGAGCATAAGAGGAATCCTTTTGGGAAGAAGAATAGTACATGTCAGCAGAAGAATCAGAGGGTGAGGCTAGAAGAATGCCTCCAAAGATGACAAATGTGGAACTTGCCAAGATGGTGCAAGAGAATAGAGAAGAGAGTGATCGGCTTAGAAAGTTAAATGAGAACTTGGAAGACAGAATAGAGAGAGAATGACCTGATGGCTCAAAGGAAGTGGGAGAAGAAGAGGAGAACCCACAAGGGCAGGAAGAAGAGGAAGTTCCTGTAGAGCATAGGTATGTGGTCAATGCCTTGAAGTTTGTGGAGAGGAGAACCATGGACCAGAAATCAAACCTTCCTATTTTTCAGTGGGAAGATGGATGCTGATGGAGTGATGGACTGGATAGAGTCCTTGAACAACTTCTTTGAATGTGAAGACATTGCTGACAACCAAAAGATGAAGATTGCCAAGTCAAAAATGCAGGGAGTAGCCTTGACATGGTGGAATTTTGTTCAAGGAGAAAGAGTAAAAGAGGGAAGAGGAATGATCACCTCTTGTAAGAAGATGATTGCAGAGATCAAGGGAGTATATGTGCCTGAGGACTATGGAGCCCAATTACACAAGAGAAGGCAGAATCTCAGACAAAAAAAGATGGATGTGTGTGCCTATCCTGAAGAATTTTAGAAATTGAGTATAAAGTCTAATAAGGTTGAAGATGAAAGTGAAAGAGTGGCAAGGTATCTAAATGGTCTAAGGTGGAACATACAAGAAGAGTTGAACCTCTTGTGCCCTGACATTGTTCATAAATGCTATCAACTATCATTAAAGGTAGAGGAGAAGCTCAAAAGAAGACAAGAGCAGAGAAATAGAGGAAGGAGTAAGAAACTAAGAGGAAGGAGCAACTTCAAAGGAAGAGGATCAAATTTTGAGTTTCAAGGAGAGAGCAGTCAAGACTCCTCAAGGAATGACAACAACAACAAAGGCAACACTAGAGGGAGAAGGCCTAATTTCATAGGTAGATCATCAGGAAGAGGAGCAGGACCAATAAAATGTTTTAACTACAACCAAGAGGGACACATTGCCAACAGATGCCCAGAGAAGATGGGGTCTAGTTCCCAAGGAGAAAGGAGAGCCAACCTAACCCAAGAATCAGATTACCAAGGCAGTAGTAAACCTGATTCATATGGCTACCTAGAGATAGGAGAGACACTATTGTTGAGAAGAACCCTCTTGAAGGTACCAACACCTATGGAGCCACCTCAAAGGAAGTCTATCTTCCACACCACTTGCCAATCAAGAGGAAAGGTATGTAAAGTTTTGATTGAGTCAGGGTCTACTGATAATTTTGTGTCAATAGAAATGGTAGAGAAGTTGAAATTAAGGAGGATACCCCATCCATACCCCTTTCAGGTGTCTTGGCTCACAAAGGGGCAACAAACACTTGTAGAAGAGCAGTCATGGGTAGAATTCCAGATAGGTGCATATAAAGATAAGATTTTGTTTGATGTTGTTAACATGGATTCTTGTCACCTCTTATTTGGAAGACCATGGTAGTACGATCTCAAAGCACACCATGATGGATTTAGGAATACCTACTCCATCACAAAGAATGACAAGGTCATAGAGCTATTGCCCCTGACTGAAAATAATGAAGAGCAGAAAGAAACTGAGTCCAAAGTGATGATGATGGAAGGAAAACCATTCCTCAAGGAGATAAAGATGGAAGAAGGAATATGATTTGCATTGCTTCCAATACCAACCTCAAAGGAGAAGCCTATTGCAGATGACAAAGCAGAAGGAAAGGACAAGGATCTCAGTCCGGGAGTGAATGAGATCATTGGCAGATACCAAGGAATAGTTGCAGATGGAGTGCCAAGGAGTTTACCACCAATGAGAGAGATCATTCACTGCAT
This sequence comes from Cryptomeria japonica, assembly GCF_030272615.1. Taxonomy (NCBI): domain Eukaryota; kingdom Viridiplantae; phylum Streptophyta; class Pinopsida; order Cupressales; family Cupressaceae; genus Cryptomeria; species Cryptomeria japonica. Next base: position 435,545,238 of record NC_081409.1, read on the forward strand.
TGACTTGATCCCAAGGGCTATATTGCCTAACAAGGCTGCATATAAACTCATACCACAACAAAATGAGGAGATGACAAGGCAGATTCAAGAGTTGCTAGATTGTGATCTGATTGGAAAGAGCCTTAGCCCATGTGCAGTCCCTGCAATTTTGGCACCCAAAAAGGATGGAACATGGAGCCTTTGTACTGAATCAAGATCTCTCAACAAGATCACCATAAGGTATATATTTCCAATGCCTAGGATAGAGGATTTGCTTGATTGTTTGGGGGGTGCAAAATATTTCTCTAAAACTGATTTAAATAGTGGATACCACCTGTTGGTTAATAGATTTTCCCCTTTCTTTAAATTATATTTTGATTTACAATATGACTCATGTACACCCCTTTATGAAAGGAAAACAAATAAACCAACAGTTGGGTGAACCGATTATAGGCTCATCCTCTGCATTAGAGGGCAGCTCCTCGTGAGATTTACAATGAATTTTTATGCAGAAAAATTTGAAATGAATACACTTTTAACTAGAAAGTGCAAAAGGTTTTCGCATTCATTCATCAACACAAAAGAATGCTTACAAATCAAAACTGAAATAATATCTTGTAGATCTATTTCAAATTAAGAGCTCACATACTCTGACTTTCACACATGTTCATTTCGTAAACTCAAAATAAAGCAAATGCACAGCAGTATAAACACTGGTCGATTCTCTCTCATGCCTCATAGGACAAGGGGGACGAGTACCACTTAATCCACAATGAATTTACTTGCAAATAATGAAATCAATGAATTCAAGAACACAAATAGAACTAATAAATGAAATGATATATTTCATGCATCAACAAATATCCCAACAGGGATCACTAATCCATCAAATACACAGATTTAAAAGATTGCATCCAAAATATCATTTTTCATTCAAATACTAGAGATATTTGTTTAGAGAAATTCAAGGAAAATCAAAACTGTTCCTCCAAATCACAGTTTTTTGGACCCTTACATAAAACTAACTTCCAACATAAATAGCCTCCAGGCTAATAGTTTATTACATCATAAACTAAAACTTTAACCATACGTTAAAGAAACTGTTTGCTTAAAAACAAAAGAAACTAAGAAAACAACCAAATATTGGCTAACAGCTCATCCCTTGGTTGATTAGGACAACGTCGTGGCAGAGGAAGTCGCTGATTTATCTTACTCTGTTGCAGAACTGTGAATACCTCGCCACTCCAAATGTGCAGCTGAGAAGTTCAGGATGACTTGGAAGTAGGGGAGTCCAATATGCACAATACGTTGTTTCTAGACTTCCTTATCCATATTTACTTGTGACATCTTTGTGATGAATACTAAGAGGGGGGGGGTGAATTAGTATGCCAAAAATTACTGCACTAAAACACTTACACAGTCTAAAGGTAAACCGGTAAAGTAGTCTAACAATTAGACCGGTTACCACACATGCAAACCAAAATGCGAATAAAGCATTCACCCACAAAAGCAATACAACCATAACACAAGATATTTGACGTGGAAACCCAACTAGGAAAAACCACGGTGAGATGGAACTCACAAGTCACTATCTACAAACTAGAAACCAGACCGGTTAAGGTCAGACCGATTAAGGTCTTACAATGTTCTTCACCAGAATAGATCCTGTTAGGAATCTCGATCTCTATTAGGAGATAAGTCCGATTAAAGACTACCTTGTTAGAGGATTTTAGATTCACATGTGTGAACCACCTTGTTGGAGGATTTTACAAAGGCTTTGAGGCCTACCCGGTTAAGGGCTACAGACTTGTCAAAGATGTGAGTAATCAACAAGTGTTTTATCTATCTAGTAGCACAAACTGCTTGGTTAGATCCAGTATTGCTCATAGCTAATGCATTCCAACATTATTTCAGTCTTCTCTCTCTCTCTCACACAGTTACAACTTGATCTTCTCAGATAAGATCTTTCTCAACTTCCACCTTAAACCATAGCTCGACATTAACCCTTTCAGCAACAACTTAAAACCCTAAACATGATGTCCTTTTAAAGGAATCTGATTTCATGTCGGTCCAATAGGATTACATTATATTTTCCTAGGTTCAATGAATCTAGACATACTCAGTAACATGACACAACAAGCACCATCAATGTGTTGGCACCGTCAAACAATCGGTGGATTGGTAACTCATCACAAAATGTCGGTTGGTAACTCTTCATAGAGTAATACCGGTTCATAAAAAATACTGGTTGCCAGTTTGACAATAATGAAGACTAGTAAGAATGTGTTGTGCCACTTTGCTCCCTTGTACCTCTTGTGATCTATGAACCGCTTGGGGTCGACATGCCGCTTCAAACTGGGAAACACATTCTGCAAAATCACCACTAGTCTAAAGACTAGTATACAACATACCGGTTGGAACAAATATTGGTTGAGCACAAGCTCATACATATAAAAGGGATCTCAATACAAGTGTGTGTCCATCAATGACAATCACAACATAAACAACAAAAATGCCAACACTTTGCCTTGTGTGCCTCCAAATGATCAAAACAAACTATGAGCATTGATTCTATTCTAGCCACCTTTGAGAAATCATCTATAGTCAAAGATTTTGTTTCTCTGTTGAACTGTATCCTTTCCTAGAAGATTTTCCCCATATCTGTAGCGGCTTCGATTGTTTGAGAATCTTATTACATAAGTTGGATGCCAATGCACTTAAGATCTTTTTGCATTGTGTCGATTAGATCTATCAATCCTTTCAGCAATCTTGTAGATTCCTCGTGGCCCTATTTGATAATTGAATTCTGCCACTCTACATTCTTCTTCAACACATATAGTACATTTTCATCCAAACTCTCCATAGGTTTCTCAGCCAAGAACTTCATCACACCAAATTTTTGGACATCATTCATTTGCACAAATACTACCACCCACTTAGTCCTTTCCTTCTCCCAGGCAAAAACTTCTAATTCTAATTCTTTGCTTACAGTCACAACATCTTCATATACTTTTACTAGACTAACAATATAGTCTGAGCCTTGTTGTATTATGAGATCAAGCCATTTATTCAACATCGCCTTGTTGTATTATGAGATCAAGCCATTTATTCAACATCTCTGCTACCATTTTGTTCCTCTAAACCTGATCTAACATCTTTTGGTTCGCTGGAGACTTGGCGTCGAAGGACACAACCACTTGTGAGAAGGGTTGGTGACTTGGATGATGTATGGCATTAATTTATTCGACCATTTGAGTGATGATTTTCTTCAACTCTTTTTTATCTTTTTCATCCTTCCATGATCTAGAAATAATCCTTTTTGTGGAGGATTCCAAGTGTTTGACATCAACTGCTCGTGAAGCAACTCCCAAATCATTTTTCTCCATAGTTAAGTCATCTTCAGTGGCTTTGTTTGAGTCTCTGCCTAGGATAGGTTTATCTATCTCAGCTGTCCAATGACTTGTTGCTTCATCTACCTCAAGCATTATCTATGTTTTAAGTTTCTTTGGCTTGGACACTTTTCCAAGTCACTTGCTAACGATATCCTCCATAGGAATTGTGATTGGGACAACACTTCGTTTCTTCCCAATGGAAGCCTCTAACAGTCATGGAGTGCTTGAAGGTTCTTTGGACAGAGGGTTGTCTGAGTACTAGGTGAATTGACAATAGTCAAAGTGCTCATTAAATTCAGCTCATCCTCTGGTTCTTTACCTGTGTCCATATCTTGTGTTGGGGATTCATTCAATTCCTGTTGCTCCATTATTATTTCAACTTTCTCACTTGGGTCCGGGTCTACAACAATTTGACTCAATGCTGGCTCTTTACTCTTCTTTTTGCTTCTTGCTCGAGTCACTTGGACTGGTGAGGAACTCAGCAAGGACCTTTTTGATCTTTTGGGTTGAATTTCTTCCACAACTGGCTTTGAATCGCTTGCAACGTCAACAATCTTGTTAGCAGTTTAAATAGGAAGTTGAGTTGTTGTACGTGAACCAACTCTTAGTTCATGGGAAGGCACAAGTGATCCTTTTGTAAATTTCTGATCCCTTAAACATTTCTTAGTTCTCCTTATAACATTGAAAGTCCTGGCCTGCATATTTTCATCTTCCTTTTTATCCCAGTCAATTTCTGGAATTGGCTACCCTTGAACTTCCTTATTAAATTAAGGATTTAGAACATCCTCCCCTATTTCCTCATGTACCCCTGGCACATTGATGGGAAGTCTCATGGTTATTACTTGCTACAGAGTAAATCTTGACCATAGCCTCTTTCTTACTTCATACTCGTCACTACAATTTTCCTAGTAATCTTCCAACTGGGGTTCATGACAAAAGTGTTCATCTACATTTAGGTTTTCAACAACATAGCCCCTGCTATCAAACTTCCGTCTAGCAACATAGGGCTGAAAATTCATCTTCTTAAGTTCCAACTCCAAATTCAAAGCATTAGACATAGACTTACAGCTTTAGTATCCAAGTTCAATGGGAAAGGCGACTCTAGATTCACCTTTTGTCCCTAAACTTTTATCAATATGAGCTAGTTGTCTGCTCACTTCAATGAGTAGAAGGCTATCAAAGGTGTACCTATGTAGCTTGAACGGTTCACTTTCAAAACCACCTACCCAAAGATAGGTAAACCCAGGAGATTTAATGAAGAAGTTTCCATATATACTTATCAATTCCATAGCTTCAACTGACATTGTTTTATTCACATCACCCTATAGCTCAAAAGCAAGTCTTCCTGTGAAGACACCATTCCATCTGACAATATGTTCCACATATTTTTGTTGCCGCAATAAATGATAGTAATCATAGACTTTCATACCATCCACCCATGGTTCATTGAGCAAGCCATGTCAGTCTTTAGTATAGGCTAATATGTAGAATAGATAAGAAGACATATTAAAGCTAGACATACCCACAAAATTACTTAAACCTTCATGGAGTCTCTCTACAATTACTTGCACCCAGTCAAGATATTTCTCACCTGATAGAAGCACCTGAATATAAAAATTAAATCTAGTCCTCCCAATAAAAGGAGTGTGAATTCCCTTTTAGCCTATTCAACAGTATAACAATGTCTCGCACTTCTGTGATGAAGTGTTCCCTGGTAAGGGGCTTCGGCAGTTGTGACCCTCCCTTTTGAACTTTGAGGAGCCAATTTTTTGCAATTATGCTTCTATATTTACTTTTCTTCTCAAAGAAGAAAGCATATGAGGTCCCAATTGACTAGTCCTCATATGACTCCTTATGTGGGATTCCCATTGCCACCATTATTGTTTCCCTGTTAATATCAACTAACAGCTCGCCACTACTGGCTCTTATACATCTATTTGCAACATCATACTTATTCATGCAGGCTATTACCAAATCTGGGCATGGGGTAGCAAGCCGAAATGTGGCGGCTTCAACGAGACTACTTCTTACAATTTTCTTCATTATTGAACCATCTTCAGGGTTTTTGGCTCTTTGTAGGAAATCCCCCAGGTTGGCATGAGCTAAAGAAGTATCATCTAATTCTAGCAATATTCTCACTAGACATGATGTTCGACCCAGTTTTGGCAGTATTGGCCTCATAATACCTACTTATACTTTAACCAAGAAATTCTAAAGCAGGATGAGATTCTACTCCAACAAACCAAAGATTTTCTTCTTACACTGACAAATCTTCTGAACTAAAGAAATACAGTGTAGGGAAATTGTCTGAACTCACCTATTACCACCATGAATCTGGAAACCCTCTTAGTAGAGCTAAATTTACCTTCGGTGTCTCCAGTTCATTCAATTATAACAACTACAACCTTTACAAGTTTGCTTATGAATTTACATGTCTTTTTAAGAAAACGAGAAGGAAAATCGAGGGAAATATACACACGCTTCATAATGATTCATTCAAATGTGTTAAGTAATAGTGATATGACTGAAAACCTGACACTTTCTTAATTTCCCATCACTTCCGCACAAATAGTTAATGTCCTCATGATTACTTTCCAAATTTAGAATTTTAAACTGTTCAATGCCGAGAATATTCCTTCTTACCGCACTGCCTCCAATATTATCACAATTCTTAGAATCATCTTAGAGTGAACTTTTTGAACCTTGAACCATCTCACAAGGAGTTCAATGGTTCAAGTTGTTTTAGTGAGAACAAGAGTGAACTAGCGGCTCAAAACAATACTGGGGATGAGCAATAATGATAACTAACAAGTGAAAAGACTTCGAACTTTGAACCATTGAACCGAGAATACAAAATGTTCAAGGTTCAAGTTCAATACTAACTTAAACACATTTACACTTGGTCATTAAATAACATCACATAGTCGTGACTCACGCAAAAGGACCTTTTTAACCTTGAACCAAAAAAAGAAAAGGTTCACGGGTTCAAAGTTCAAAACACATAATGACAACATGCTTTCTTTAGTGAAGATAAAGACCGCTAAATACATTACCTAGAATGCGCTTTGAACCTTAAACCTTTTGTTTTAAAGGTTCAACAACATAGGTTCAAAGCAAGGAAATTCAAAGACTGAAAAGAAAAGAGACACCATAAGGCAACCCGCAAGCTTAAAATTTTAATAAAAAATTGAGGGGATGCTAACATCGGCTCTGACTAGGGACTAGGACTGTAAGGGAACTAGACATGAACTTAAAGGTCTCTGGTTTCACAAACTGGCTTTATTTAAAGACCAAGACAGACACAACAACAAAGAAGAAACTATAGACTAAAACCAAAACTTATGTACAAAAACCACAAGGGACTCTCGTTTACAATTGATATAGTTTCAAATCCCACTCATTATAAGTGAGGGGAAGAAAAAAGCCATCTTGATATGCAATTTTGAAAGAGTTAGGGCCTTTTACCTCTTAAATCACAAATGGTCCCTTCCATAGCGATTTGAACTTCGTGTGCACTCCCTTTGGTTCCCTTCTTCTGTCCGAGAGAAAAACCTGATCACCTAGCATGAATTTCCATGGCCTGGATCGCTGATCGAATATCTTCTTAACCCTCCTCTGATGCTTTGTTATTTGATCCACTAACTTGTCCCTTTTTTCATCAATCCTCATCAAATGCATAATCCTTTATTCAAGTGAATCCTGAAAATGGGCATCCTCAATGACGGTTTGTAACTTGGTTGCCGCAAGTTCCAAAGGAAGTGCCACCTAAGTACCTATGCCATAAAGAAATTAGCTGCATTATCAATGACAATTTTTAGAGGTACTCCAAATGGAACTATAATATTTTCTTTGAGAAAATTACAAACAACTTCAGAAGTCATCTTCTGCACCAGAATAGCTTCAACCCACTTGGTAAAATAATTTGTTGCTGTCAGTATATGTGTGTGTCCTGCACTTGAAGTAGACGTCAAAGGGCCTATAAAATCCAAACCCCACTATTTGAATGGTTCATCCACAATCACTGGTTGAAGCGGTAGTGCTACGAGTTGCGGCCTAACTGTGAATAATTTACATTTCTCACACTTGGATACGCATGCATAAGCATCTTTGAACATGCCTAGCCAATAATAGAAATTTCTCAAAATTTTGTAAGTAGTTATTGTAGATAAAAAATGGCCACCATAGGCTTCATCATGGAAGGTCTTCAATAGTGACTCTTGAAGTGATTTATCTACACAGCGCAAGAAAGTTCCATCCAAACCCCTTTTGTACAATACATCATTAAAAATGACGTATTTGGCAGCCTTCAGTCTCAAGTTCCATTTTTCTCTTGGAGCAAGATGCATTGGGCAATCCCCATAGGTCAAATAATACACGGCATCTACAAACCAAGAATCTTGAAGTCCAACAAACAAGACTAAGGGAAATTCCTCAGTCACTTCACTCTTACTTTCAACAATCAACCTGCATAGACCCTGCCCTCTCACCAGTTTTGTGGGTTTAATATCCAAATTGAACTCTTGATTCTTGGACACCCATGAAGATCTATTATTCATTCCTATATCTTGTTGTGTCAGAATGCTCTTGACTATAGAGTAAGGCACATAAACAAACTGCATGAGAATGAAGAACATAATATTTGAACTATTTTACAACCGCATACTCTTGTTTCTCCATCAAGGAATATTTGAACTCACGTTTCTTTAGGGGAACGCTCATGAAAGATATTGGAACTTCTTCATTATCCTCGTTCTTCTGCAACAAAATCCCTGACATAGTATGCTATGAGGCATAGCAATACATAATAAAATCTTTTTTAAAATCTGGATTAACCAGAACATGCGCATGACCAATAGCCTCCTTTATTGATTCAAATGTTTTCTTTTCCTCCTCATTCCATTTAAATGCTTTCTTTTCACTCATCAAGTTCACAATATACCTAGTGGTTTCAGCAAAATCTAGAATGAATCTCCTTAGAAAATTTACTTGTCCAAAGAAGGATCTGACTGCATTTCTATTTGATGGTAGACTTAGTTGTCGAATTGCCTTTACTCTTTCAGGGTCCACTCTTACTCCTTTAGAGACAATGTGGCCAAGCAATTTACCCTTTGTCACTCCAAATACTGACTTTTTTGGATTTAGGGACATCCCATGTTCATGACACCTTTGTAACACTTGTCTCAAATCTCTTAGGTGATGTTTTCTTCTCTTTGAAAAGATGGTTAAGTCATCAAGATACACAACAATAATCTTATCTTTCAAATGACCAAAAGATAAATCCATAGCCCACTAAAAGGTAGCCCCTGCATTAATCAAACCAAATGACATTCTGTTATAAGCAAAAGTAACCCAAGGAGTAACGAAGGTAGCCTTATGTTGATCACTTTCTAAAACACTGATCTGATTATATCCTAAAAAGCCATCAAGCATGGGCATCATTTTGGAACCTGAAACTGTTTGCAAAATATGGTCCATAGTAGGTAATGGGTAGTTATCTTTTAGACTGGCTTGATTCAGATTTCTAAAATCTACACAGATCCTTATTTCTCCATTTTTCTTCTGAACAGGAACTATGTTGGCTATCCATGTGGAATGGTGAATGGGGTATATAATCCTAGCCTTGAACATTTTATCTACTTCCTGAAATATGGCTTCATCTACTTTAGGATTGAAACTTCTAAGTTTTTGTCGAAAAGGACTTACTCCGGGCTTCAGAGGAATGTGATGTTGAAATTTTCCATCCCCGAAGTTCTTTAAGTCATCATAGCACCAGGTGAAAACATCTTTGAATTCCAGTAGCAGACTAATGAATCTCTCTTTCTCCATAGGAGTGCAACATTTTCTTAGATTTATATATTTGGGATCATCTTTAGTGCCAATGTTAATTCTTTCGTAGCCTCCATCCTCTTGAACTATAGGAATCCATTCACCTTTGTGTTTCTTTTAAGCATCATGATGATCAAAGAGGCATTCTAAAGAAACCAACCCTTTAGGAATCTTATTCCCTTTTAATTGCATAATTCCATGGCTCATCTCCTTGACCCGTTCAGGTAAAAACTCTTTACTTCTGAATCTAACCCTTCAAAATATGTAGTAACAAATGTTTCAACACACTGCATGAAATTATTAATTTGCTTATCATTTTCAAACATTTGCCAAAACTCTGAGTTATAAGGAACACTAGGCCGATATATTAATTCGACTCGATAAATATCATCAACAAATTCAGGATGAGGAATCAATAAGGAAGTTGATATAGCTAACCCCAATGCTTTGGCTACTGCAGAGGGCATTATATTATTTGATGCACCTAAATCTATAATATAGTTATTTAATTTATGACCATTTATAAACAATGATATGTAAAAAGGCTCAGGTTTTGACTCAAGGACAGACAAAGTATCATCTGTTTGGAGGGTAGTTATTTCAAGGGTCATTTCATGGGCTACAGGATAAGCTGACACATCACTATGGGAAGACAATGTGGCATTTATTGACTGTTGTGTTCCATTAGCTTGTAACACATTATTTCATTTTATGAATTGAACGAGTCTATCTAGTTCTTTGGGGTTTAATTTAAGATAATTGACAGGTGTAATTTGAATTTGGGAGGATTTACAAAACTCTACAATATCAAATGAACTTTCCTTTTCAACAGACCTTACCAATGGGGATTCTTGAGGCTTTTGGTCACTATTATGAAATCTAGAAACAATTTCCTTAACTTTAAAATTCATTGCAGTAGACGAAGAAATGCCTTGAGGTTTTACATTCTGTTGATTTCTTGTGAGCACAACACATGAAGAATCTTCTAAAGTAACAAAAATGTCACCTCCTCTTTTTGAATCTAACTCGTACTCTAGGAAGTGGATTTCAGAGTCGCCAAGTTGCTTTAAAGATTCCTCTTCACTCCATTCATTTGAAATCTCTTTAGAATTCATCAATTGCACATAATGCACCATCTCAGGACAGTAACTACCATCATGTTCGCTTGTAAGATGAAAAACACACATACTCCCCTTAGGTGGTGGTGCTTCAATCGCCAAACTTTGTTGGGTAGGGGGTAATTGTAAAGATTTGTTTCCAATCCCCAAAGACTAATTTGTATTCCTTCTAGGTATGTCTTGATAAGGGGATGAGTATGATGTACTGGCTTTAGGTAATTGTCTTTTAAGAGTTATTACATCATTCACCAGTCTCTGGATCATAGGGTCTAAAGATGTAGAAGGTTGAGCATTGGGTATCTATACTTCTCTTTTCCATTTCCCTGTAGTGATCAGATCATCCTCCAACTCAACCGCAAGTGTTTTGACATCACTTAGGGTTGCAACTCTTTGCCTGCGGATCAAGAAACCTATCTCCAAAGGCATTGAATTTATAAAAAAACATTTCATATTGTCATCTGAGGGTTTCTGATTGACTGGAATTTTATGTACTATCTTATCAAACTTTGCTACAAAGTCCCTCATGGACTCCAGGATCTCTTTCTTTAACTGGGCCAATTGAGCTAAAAGAGATTGTTTGTCCTCTGCTACTTTGAATCTTGCCTCAAACCTTGCTTTCAGCCCCTGCCAGTCTGTTATTGCACTATTGGGTAGATGATAGAACCAATCTGTTGCTACTCTAGTTAGTGTTTGTACAAATAACCTCACAACAACATCCTCATGTTGAACAACTATTATCCCACATGCAACATTGAATGCATGCAAGTGCTCATCAACAGTGGTCTTCTCATCACTACTAAATTTTGGCAAGTGATTTGTCACTCCTTTGGGTAGGGGATTTAGATTTAAACCCAAGTTCAGTGGACCTACTGTAGCTCCCCAAGGATTATTTATTGCATTGGGAGGATGATATTGCGAGGTGTTGGATTAATTATATTGGGTAGAGCAATACCATGCAAGGTCAAAGTCTGACAAACTGAGCATATAGGAAGTGAAGGAGATGGAGAAGGAGGTCTACTTCTTGCTCGTCTCTGAGGTGAGAAGATGGGTTGAAAATTTAGGTTCTGCAACTCTTGAAAAATAGAATCAACTATCCCCTCCTACCTTTGGGACCTAGTATATCTTCATGACTCCAGTTTGTCTAAAATACAAAGCTTTGATGGCATGCAAAATGATTCTTTAAAACTAGCAATCTAATTCTTAATACCTTGTAACTAGGCAACTAGTATTGTAATTCAACTCCCCAGTAGAGTCGCCAAAAATATGTTGGTTAATAGATTTTCCCCTTTCTTTAAATTTTATTTTGATTTACAATATGACTCATGCACACCCCTTTATGAAAGGAAAACAAATAAACCAACAGTTGGGTGAACCAATTATAGGCTCATCCTCTGCAATAGAGGGTAGCTCCTCATGAGATTTACAATGAATTTTTATGCAGAAAACTTTGAAATAAATACAATTTTAACTAGAAAGCACAAAAGGTTTTCGCATTCATTCATCAACACAAAAGAATGCTTGTAAATAAAAACTGAAACAATATCTTGTAGATCTATTTCAAATGAAGAGCTCATAGACTCCTGTTGGTATTATGGATGACTTTGTCATGTGTTGCATTGGTTTTGTCATTGATGTCAACACTTGTCTTCTTGGAGGTTTACATTATGTTCACCGGCATGGTTAGTGACTTACGCACAATCACCGGTATATGTTCACCAGCAGGTTATATGGTTCACCGATAACAATGATAACTTGGAGATCATTCAGTTATGTCAAAGACATGGATTGGAAGTTTGGTTTTGGTGTTTTGCTTATTGGTCTAATCAGGTTGATAGATTTGCCTTTACCAACAGATAGGTCTAGGTTATGGACCGGTACATGTTATCTATTCCATATAAGCACGACTCGTTATGGAGATTGTTAATTGATTGGTAAATGTATTGAGCTGACATGTTGTATCGCATCAAGACTTATTTGTAATTGATTTAAATATAATATCTTTAGTGAGCCAGCCTATTCATTTGGTCTTAGGTTTTGTATATATGATTGTAAGATCTTATTGAAGATCAGGAGATATGGTTATGGTATGAGTGTATTCAAATATTGAAGAGCGAAAATAAGCAGATCCTTATGCGAATCACGCAGACATTATTCAAAGGTTGAAGGAAGGTTATGAAGGTTTTTAGACACTCATGTTTAAAGCTCAACTGGTACTGAATCCAGCATTGCAGATGCTATTTTGAGTAGTACATTATCATTGGATTTAACCATCCAATTGTGTAGTCAGTGTGACTCCTATTTTGTGATTGAGCAGTGAGCTCTAGGCAGTTGGCCTTTTTACATGTGCAGGCCCCATTTGTATACACATATTATCTGCAGTAGTATCATCTGATTATGGGTAAGGTTTCCCACCGTGGTTTTTCCCTTACTGGGTTTCCAGGTCAAAATATCTACATTATGTGTTGTGGATTTTGTTTCTGTTTATGTTTCATGCATTAAGTTAAACCGGTATCGCTATAACTGTTAATCTGTATTACTGGCACTTAAGTTTGGTTTACCGACATTAAGTTTAAATTAGAATACTTGCATTTGGATTACAATTTATTAAAAACTAGTTCAAAACTGATTCACCCCCCCTCTCAGTTATCCTTCATGGGAACTAACAATTGGTATCAAAGCTAAGTCCTCTTTTTGCAGAAGTCTAACAGCTTGAGGAGATCCTATGGCAACAAATATTTTCAAGAAGGATAGTCTGAAGCTTGATGGAACTAACTATGGCATATGGAAGATCAGAACGGAAACACATTTGAACTGCATTGGAAGAGATATATGGGATGTCACAAAGAATGGCTATGTTGCTCCTATTCCGAATCAACCTCATCCACCAACATTGGCTAAGGACATGGACAATGATTGCAAAGCAAGAGAAGCACTTCTGAGCGCATTATCAGATCAACAAATCATGGGATTATCAGACCAATCTACTGCTAAAGCTATTTGGGATAAATTGGAAACACTAAATGAAGGAGATAGCACTATCAAAATTGCAAAACTGGAATGTTACCGGGTCAGGTATGAAAATTTGAAAATGGAAGAAGATGAAAGAATTTATGCATTTATGCAAAGAGTTATTGAAATTGTTTTAGGAATACAATGTTGTGGAGGATCCTTAAGTGAAGATGAAATTGTGTCTAAAGTTTTAAGAGAATTTCCACCGTCTTACAAAATGAAAGTGACTGCTATTAATGAAATGAGAACAATGCCTAATACTTCAGTTTCTAGAGATACTTTGGATGGAAAACTTTCAACATTTGAGCTTGAGGAGTTTGGTCTTGTTGCTACTGTAAAGACTGATTTAGCTTTCAAAGCATCATCATAATCATCAGCATCATCATCATCTGACAAAACTGATTGGAAAGCACTTTATGAAAAAGAACTTGAAGATATGAGAAGAGAAAATGAAGAACTTGAAGCACTATTTGCAAGGAAAATGCCTAAAGGTCCAATAGGAAGTAAATATGAAGGTAAAGCACCTTTCAAATGTTTTAATTGCAATAGAGTTGGTCATATGGCATCTAGATGTTCTGATAGACATGCAAGATTAAGGGAGGAAGAAAAAAGATCATATAAGCCTAACCCTGAATATCAGAGATATAAATTCAAGAAAAATAGAGATAGGTCATGTTACTATGCAGATGAAGGTGTTACTGATTACTCAGATAAAAATCTAGAAGATAATGGATGGGCTTTTGTTGCGATAAAGGAAGATCAACTGACACCTATTGTCAAACCGGTAGAGTAGGCACTGGCGGCAAAAATTGAAGAAAAAGATGAATGGATTATAGATAGTGGATGCTCGCATTATATGACTGGTGATAAAAGCAAATTCTTATCATTTCAAGAAATTCATGGAGGTATAGTAAGGTTTGGAGATGATAAAGCTTGTTTAATCAAAGGAAAATGCATTATATCTTTGGATGGTAAGCACAATACTAACAATGTTAATTATGTAGAAGGTTTAAAGCATAATCTTTTGAGTGTTGGTCAATTAGTGGAAAAAGGAGTTTAGTTACAGTTCAAGAATGGGAAATGCAAAGTCATAAATAGAACTGGATTGGATATTGCAACCGGTAATCAGACTAAAGGTAATTGTAGACGTATAAAAATGACCATATTCCTAAATGAATATTTTATGTTCATTTATCTATTTAATTAAATCCAATTTAATTAAATTACCCGCATTCCTCTATTTAATTAAGTAAATTACTCAATTAAATTCACTATACCCATTTAATGAATAAATCATTTTATTCAATTAAATCCCCCCTATCCACTTTTAATTAAATTCAAATTTAATTAAATAGTTATCCTAAATTAAATAAATCTAACTTATTTAATTACAACCAAATTGAATGAAATTCATTAAATTCAATTAAATCCTATTATCCCTCCATCCACTTGCATTCTCCTACATCTCCCACTTGCTTCCTAAACCCCTTCCTAATTTCTTCTAGACCCTTCTAATCGCTTCTAATTAGCCTAAACCATCCTCTAAACTTTGTCACATCCCTAAGCAAGGGGAGGTCACTTCTCAAAACCTTAAAGTCTTTGATAACCATTAAAGGCTTCAAAACTTCAACCACTTAATATCCCCAAAGTCTCCCAAACCATTAATGGTTAATTCAACCCTCTTACATGGTTAGAGACTTTTTGCCTAACTTAACCTTCATCCAACCCAAGGGTCTCATCAAGCCTTTAATGCTTTGACCATGATTATCTCTTAATCATTTGCACAAGGGTTTATCCTTGGATTAACTCTTAATCCAGTGGGTAAGCCTAACTTAAGCTTAACCCTTATCTCTAGATAACCATAAGGTCTTCTCAGGCATTTAATGCCTCCAACCCCTTCTCTCAACCCAACCCTATGTTGACACTTGTCACCATTTCATTGGTGCAAATTGCAAACATGGATCCCCAACTTTCAAACTCAACCCTTGATCAACTCTTTCAATCCTGACCATCCATTGCCCTGTTTTTGCTATAAATAGAGCTCTCATTCCTCCATTTTGAGATATGCTCCAAATTTGTAGTATCATACTTATGCTCAAATACATTCAAGCTTTCATATATCATTTTTATGCTCATCATTTTAGCCTCTTTTAAATTAGGAATTAGTCTAAATATGCATGTTTAGAATATTTTCTTTATCATTTAGTTCAATCATAGACTAATATATCATGTTAGGATAGTACTCATTCTAACCTTGTCATCTTATCATCTAGTTTATTACATTTCTAAGATCATGCATAGCTTAGGATGCATTTCATTCTAAAATCTATCAAAGCATCCCTCGTTCTTGCATTTGCCATCCCTAAACCATTTTTCTTAGTGATCTGAGAGCAAAAATATTGGTTTGAGGGACATTGTAAGATAGAGAACCATGGGACCCACCTTGGGAAGCTGAGTTATGCTTCATGACTCCATAGATTGCACCAAGAAGTCCTGTGTGTGTGTGTGGACAAGTCTTTTAGAATATTTTCACATATTGAGTTCTATCGACCCACTTTTCCCGCATACAGTAATATCTTTCACTTAAATATCAGTGATAAAACATGTTTGATTGCACACATTGATGAAAGTTGGTTATGGCATAAAAGACTCTGTAATTTGAATTTTGATTGTATTGTAAAGATTAGTTCAACTAAGGCAGTAAGGGATTTACCTAAGATTGTGAAACCTCATAATCCGGTATGTAAGGAATGTCAAATGGGAAAGCAAGTTAGAACAACATTTAAGAGCATTATTGAGAAATCTAGTAATATTCTTGATTTAATTCATACCAATTTGTGTGGTCCTGCAAGAACAAGAAGTCTACAAGGAGATAGATACTTTATGCTAATAATTGATGATTATTCTAGAATCTATTGGGTTACTTTTCTCAAGGAGAAATCAAAAGCTTTTGGAAGATTCAAGATATTCAAGGCAATGGTAGAGAATGAAACCAACAAGAAAATCAAATGTTTGAGATCAGACCAAGGAGGAGAATTTGCATCTAGGGAATTTAATGCATTCTGTGAAGTGAATGGAATCAAAAGACAACTATCAGCACCCCAAACACCCTAGCAGAATGGAGTTGTGGAAAGGAAGAACAAAACTATTCTGTAGCATGAACAATGTTAATGGAAGCAAATCTACTTCATGTGTACTGGAGAGAAGCAGTGAATACAACGGTTTATACTTTCAACAGAGTTCACATCATGAAACCGATAAGACCCCTTATGAACTATAGTTTGGTCATGTTCCTACTCTTAAGTATTTTAGAATATTTGGAAGCAAATGTTATATTAGAAGAGATGAGTATATTGGCAAGTTTAATCCTAGAAGTGATGAAGGAATATTTCTTGGTTATTCATCTAAAAGCAAGGCATATAGATGTTATAATAAAAGGTTACAAATAATCATTGAGAGTACTAATGTGAAGATAGATGAACACTTTAGAGGAGATTCAAGATCTATTGAACCAACATCTGTTATTGAAGCATGTAAGGATGAACATTGGATAAAAGCAATGGAAGATAAATTAGAACAAATTGAAAAGAACAATACTTGGACATTGGTTCCCTGGCCTAAAGACAAAAATGTAATTGGAACTAAATGGGTATATAGGAATAAACTTAATGAAGATGGAGAAGTTATCAAAAACAAAGCAAGATTAGTTTGTAAAGGTTATTCATAGAAAGAAGGAATTGATTATAATAAACCGTTGCACCGGTAGCCAGAATTGAGGCAGTTAGACTATTTCTTGCATTTATAGCTTATAAAAACTATAAAGTTTATCAAATGGATGTAAAATGTGCATTTTTCAATGGAGATCTCGAGGAGGAAGTTTACATTGAACAAACTGATTGATTTTCTTTGACAAATAATAAGGATATGGTTTGTAGGTTAAGAAAAGATTTATATGGATTGAAGCAAGCTCCTAGAGCTTGGTATACTAGATTGGATAAATATCTTTTAAAGCTTGGTTACACAAAAGGTAATGCTGACAAAAATTTGCATTACAAGTCACCAATGATGATATTTTAGTTATTAAAGTCTTTGTAGATGATATCATTTTTGGAGGTGAAGATGGATTATGTAAGAACTTTGCTAATCAGATGCAAAAAGAATTTGAAATGTCTATAATTGGAGAGATAACATTTTCTCTAGGTTTGCAGATTTCACAAATAGATAAAGGTATATTCATATGTCAAACAAAGTACTTGAAGGAACTTTTGAAGAAATTTGGTATGGAAAATTCCAAACCAGTAAGTGAGTATGACTACAACTGGCAAATTGACATTGAAGGATGATTCAACTCCTATTAACCCAACAAGGTACAAATCTATGATTGGAGGTTTACTGCATTTGACACAAACAAGACCCGATATAATGAATGCAGTATGTATTGTTTCAAGATTTCAAAGAAATCCTAAAGAAAATCATGAATCAACAGTAAAAAGGATTTTTCGGTACCTACAAGGCACAACAAATCTTGGTTTATGGTATCCTAAAGATGAAAATTTTGATTTATGTGCATGCACCGATGCAAATTAGGCAGGAGATGTAGATGACAAAAAGAGTACCACTAGCAGAGCATTCTTTCTTGGTAGCAGATTGATTTAATGGATAAGTAAGAACCAGACTTGTACATCATTATCAACAACATAATCAGAATATGTTGCAACAACAACTAATTGTACTCAGGTATTATGGATTAAGCAAATGTTAAAGGATATAGAGGTAAAATGCAAAGAACCAATAATCATTTATTGTGATAATTCAGCAGCAATTGATATATCAAAGAATCTGGTATTTCACTCTAAGACAAAGGATGTTTCTATTAAGTATAATTTTCTGAAAGATAATGTTGAAGCAAAAGAAGTGAAATTGGTTAATGTGAATACTAAAGAGAAAATTGCAGATATCTTTACAAAGCCTTTTCCTAAGGAAACATTTGAATATCTCAGAAAGCAGCTTGGGGTAATTTCCCCACCGATAGAGACTTAGATATTGAAGATTGGCATCAAACCGACAGGAACTAAACAAAAAAATCTTTTTTTCCGGCTTTGATGGAGGAGAGCTACTTCTCAGGGGGAGTAGTTGGCTAAATGTTAAGTTTTGAATTCTTAAATTCTTTGGCATTTGATGTCAAAGGGGGAGAGATATCAATGAAAAACACTATTCCTTTGGAGAGAGATTATTCATTGAGGGAGAGATATACTCTTTGGATATATGTATTTTTTGGTTTTGTAACAACCTTTTTATTAATCTATCTTTGGGAGATAGATTGGTTTACTGGTTTTTGGCATTCTATTTTTGGCACTTAGATGTTTTTCCATCTAGTGTTGCCATCAATGCCAAAGGGGGAGATTGTTGGTATTATGGTTGACTTTGTCATGTGTTGTAGTGGTTTTGTCATTGATGTCAACACTTGTCTTCTTGGAGGTTTACATTATGTTCACCGGTATGGTTAGTGGCTTATGCACAGTCACTGGTATATGTTCACCAACAAGTTATATGGTTCACCGAAACAATGATAACTTGGAGATCATTCGGTTATGTCAAAGACATGGATTGGAAGTTTGGTTTTGGTGTTTTGCTTATTGGTCTAATTGGGTTGAGGGGTTTGCCTTTACCAGCAGATAGGTCTCGGTTATGGACTGGTATGTGTTATCTATTCTAGATCAACATGACACATTATGGAGATTGTTTATTGATTTGCAAATGTATTAAGCCAACATGTTGTATCACATCAAGACTTATTTGTAATTGATTTAAATGTAATATATTTAGTGAGCCGACTTATTCATTTGGTCTTAGGTTTTGTATATATGATTGTAAGACCTTGTTGAAGATCAAGAGATATGGTTATGGTATGAGTGTATTCGAATATTGAAGAGAAAAAATAAGAAGATCCTTGTGCAAATCACACAGACATTATTCGAAGGTTGAAGGAAGGTTATGATGGTGTTTAGACACTCATGTTCAGATCTTAATCGGTACTGAATCCAACATTGCAAATACTATTTTGAGCAGTACATTATCATTGGATTAAACCATCCAATTGTGCAGTCAGTGTGACTCCTATTTTGTGATTGAGCAGTGAGCTCTAGGAAGTTGGCCTTTTTGCATGTGCATACCCCATTTGTATACACATACTATTTGTAGTAGTATCATCTGATTGTGGGTAAGGTTTCCCACTGTGGTTTTTCCCTTACTGGGTTTCCAAGTCAAAATCTCTATGTTATGTGTTGTGGATATTGTTTTTGTTTCTATTTCATGCATTAAGTTAAACTGATATTGCTATAACTGTTAATATGTTTTACCAACACTTAAGTTTGGTTTACCGATATTAAGTTTAAATTGGAATAACTTGCATTTGGATAACAATTTATTGAAAATTGGTTCACAACTCATTCAGCCCCCCCTCTCAGTTGTCCTTCCCGGGACCTAACAACTCCAACTTTCACACATGTGCATTTCGTAAACTCAAAATAAAGCAAATGCATAGCAATATAAACACTAGTCGATTCTCTCTCATGCCTCATAGGACAAGGGGGACCAATACCACTTAATCCATAATGAATTTACTTGTAAATAATGAAATCAATAAATTCAAAAACACAGATAGAACTGGTAAATGAAATGATATATTTCACGCATCAACATATATTCCAACAGGGATCACTAATTCATCAAATACAGAAATTTAAAAGATTGCATCCAAAATATCATTTTTTATTCAAATACCAAAGATATCTATTCAGAGAAATTCAACGAAAATCAAAAGTGTTCCTCCAAATCATAGTTTTTTGGACCCTTACATAAAACTAACTTCTAACATAAATAGCCTCTAGACTAATAGTTTATTACATCATAAACTAAAACTTTAACTTTAACCATAGGTTAAAGAAACCATTTGCTTAAAAAACAAAAGAAACTAAGACAGCAACCAAAGATTAGCTGATAGCTCATCCCTTGGTTGATTAGGACTCCGTCATGGCAGAGGAAGCTGCTGATTTATCCTTCTTTGTTGCGGAAGTGCGCATGCCCCGCCACTCCAAATGTGCAGCTGAGAAGTTCAGTATGACATGGAAGTAGGGGAGTCCAATATGCACAATAAATTGTTTTTAGACTTCCTTATCCATATTTACCTATGACACCTTTGCCTTGTGCACCTCCAGATGATCAGAACAAACTGTGAGAATTGATTCTATTCTAACCATCTTTGAGAAATCATCTGTAGTCAAAGATTTTGTTTCTCTGATGAACTGTATCCTTTCCTAGAAGGTTTTCACTATATCTGTAGCGACTTCGATTATCTGAGCATCTTCTTTCATAAGTTGGATGTCAATTCACTTAAGATCTTTTTGCATTGTGTCGATTAGATCTGTCAATCCTTTCACCAATCTTGTAGATTCCTCATGGCCCTGTTTGATAATTGAATTCCGCCACTCTACATTCTTCTTCGACACATATAGTACGTTGTCATCCAAACTCTCCACAAGTTTCTCAGCCAAGAACTTCATCACACCAAATTTTTGGACATCATTCATTTTCACCAATACTGCCACCCACTTAGTGCTTTCCTTCTCCCAGAAAACAACTTCTAATTCCAATTCTTTGCTTACAGTCACAACATCTTCGTATACTTTTACCAGATTGACAATATAGTTTGATCCTTATTGTATTATGAGATCAAGACATTTATTCAACATCTCTGCTACCATTTTGTTCCTCTGAACCTGATCTAACATCTTTTGGTTCGCTGGAGACTTAGGGTCAAAGGACACTACCACTTGTGACAAGGGTTGGGGACTTGGATGATGTATGGCATTAATGTATTTGGCCATCTGAGTGATGATTTGCTTCAACTCTTTTTTATCTTTTTCATCCTTCCATGATCTGTAAATCATCCTTTTGTGGAGGATTCCAAGTGTTTGACATGAACCGCTCTTGAAGCAACCCCCAAATCAATTTTCTCCATAGTGAAGTCATCTTCAATGGCTTTGTCCGAGTCTCTGGCTAGGATAGGTTTAGCTATCTTAACTGTCCAACGACCTATTTCTTCATCTACCTCAAGCATCGTCTATGTTTTAAGTTTCTTTAGCTTGGATACTTTTCCAAGACACTTTCTAACCATATTCTCCATAGGAATTGTGATTGGGACCACACTGCGTTTCTTCCCAATGGAAGCCTCTAGCCATCGTGGAGTGCTTGAAGGTTCTTTGGACGAAGGGGTTGTCTGGGTACTAGGTGAATTCACAATAGTTAAATTTCTCATTGGATTCAACTCATCCTCTGGTTCTTTACTTGTGTCCATATCTTGTGTCGGGGATTCATTCAATTCTTGTTGCTCCATTATTATTTCAACTTCCTCAATTGGGTCCAGGTCTACGATGATTTGAATCAATGTTGGCTATTTACTCTTCTTTTTGCTACTTTCACGAGTCACTTAGACTAGTGAGGAACTCAACAGAGACCTTTTTGATCTTCTGGGTTGAATTTCTTCCACAATTGGCTTTGAATCACCTGCAACATCAACAATCTTGTTAGCAGTTTAAATAGGAAGTTGAGTTGTTGTATGTGAAACAACTCTTAGTTCATGGAAGACACAAGTGATCCTTATCTAAATTTTTGATCCCTTAACCATTTCTCAGTTCTCCTTATAACATTTAAAGTCTTGGCCTGAATGTTTTCATCTTCCTTTTTATCCTAGTCAATTTCTAGGATTGGCTGCCCTTGAACTTCCTTTTTAAATTCAGGATCTAGAACATCATCCCCTGTTTCCTCCTGTACCCCTAACATATTGATGGGAAGTCTCATAGTTATTACTTTCTACAGAGTAAATCTTGACCATAGCGTCTTCCTTACTTCATACTCGTCACTACAATTTTCCCAGTAAGCTTCCAAGTGGGGTTCATCATAGAAGTGTTCATCTACATTTAGGTTTTCAATAGCATAGCCCCTGCTATCAAACTTCCATCTAGCAACATAGGGCTGCAAATTCATCTTCTTAAGTTCCAACTCCAAATTATAAGCATTAGACACAAACTTACAACTTTAGTATCCAAGTTTAATGGGAAAGGTGACTCCACATTCACCTTTTTCCCCTAACCTTTTATCAATATGAGCTACTTGTCTACTCACTTCAACGAGTACAAGGCTATCAAAGGCGTACCTAGGTAGCTTGAATGATTCACCTTCAAAACCACCTAATCAAAGATAGGTAAACCTAGGAAATTGAATGAAGAACCTGCCATATATACTTATCAATTCCATAGCTTCAATTGACATTCTTTTATTCACATCACCCTGTAGCTCAAAAGAAAGTCTTCCTATGAAGACACCATTCCATCTGACAATATGTTTCACATATTTTTGTTGCTGCAATAAAGAATAGTAATCATAGACTTGCATACCATCCACCCATGGTTCATTGAGCAAGCCGTGCCAATCTCTAGTACAGGCTAATATGTAGAATAGATAAGAAGACATATAAAAGCTAGACATACCCACAAAATTACTTAAACCTTCATGGAGTCTCTCTACAATTACTTCACCTGATAGAAGCACCTGAATATAAAAATACATCCAGTCCTCCCAATAAAAGGAATGTGAATTCCCTTTTAGCCTATTCAACAGTATAACAATGTCTCGCACTTCTATGATGAAGTGTTCCTTGGTAAGGGGCTACGACAACCATGACCCTCCCTTTTGAACTTTGAGGAGCCAGTTTCTTACAATTACGCTTCTATATTTACTTTTATTCTCAAAGAAGAAAGCGTATGAGGTCCCAATTGACCACTCCTCATATGACTCCTTATGTGGGATTCCCATTGCTGTCATTATTGTTTCCCTATTAATATCAACTAACAGCTCACCACTACTAGTTCTTATACATCTATTTGCTGCATCATACCTATTCATGTAGGCTATTACCAAATCTGGGCACGGGGTAGCAAGCAAAAATTTGGTGGCTTCAACAATATCGCTTCTTACAATTTTCTCCATTATTGAACCAACTTCATGGTTTTTGGCTCTTTCTAGGAAATCCCCCAGGTCGGCATGAGATAAAGAAGTATCATCTAATTCTGGCAATATGCTCACCAGACATGATGTCCAACCCAGTTTTGGCAGTATTTCCCTCATAATACCTACTTATACTTTAACCAAGCAATTCTAAAGTAGGACGAGATTCTAATCCAACAAACCAAAGATTTTCTTCTTACACTGACAAATCTTCTGAACTAAAAAAATACAGTGTAGGGAAATTGTTTGAACTCACCTGTTACCACCATGAATTCGTGAAACCCTCTTAGTAGAGCTGAATTTACCTTCGGTGTCTCCAGTTCATTCAATTATAATAGCTACAACCTTTGCAAGTTTGCTTATGAATTTACATGTCTTCTTAAGGAAACGGGAAGGAAAATCGAGGGAAATCTACACATGATTCATAATGATTCATTCAAACATGTGAAGTAAGAGTGATATGACTAAAAACCTGACACTTTCTTAATTTCCCATCACTTCTACACAAATAGTTAATGTCCTCATGATTACTTTCCAAATTTAGAATTTTAAATTGTTTGATATCGGGAATATTCCTTCTTACCACGTTGCCTCCAGTGTTATCACAATTCTTAGAATCATCTTAGAGTGAAATTTTTCAACCTTGAACCATCTCACAAGGAGTTCAATGGTTCAAGTTCATTTAGTGATAACAATAGTGAACTAGCAGCTCAAAACAATACCGGGGACGAGCAATAACGATAACTCACAAGTGAAAAGACTTCAAACTTTGAACCGTTGAATCGAGAATACAAAAGGTTCAAGGTTCAAGTTTAATACCAACTTAAACACATTTACACTTTCTCATTAAATAACAACACATAGCTGTGACTCATGCAAAAGGACCTTTTGAACCTTGAACCAAAAAAAGAAAAGGTTCATGAGTTCAAAGTTCAAAACACATAACGACAACGCACTTGCTTTAGTGAAGATAAAGGCTGCTAAAGGCATTACCTAGAATGCGCTTTGAACCTTGAACCTTTTGAACTATTTTAAAGGTTCAACGACATAGGTTCAAAGCGAGGAAATTCAAAGACCAAAAAGAAAAGAGACACCATAAGGCAACCCACAAGATTGGAACTTTAATGAAAAATTGAGGGGATGCTAACATGACCAAATTAGAATAAGGCCTGGTGATGAGTGGAAAACAACCTTCAAAACAAATGAAGGGATGTATGAGTGGAAGTTTATGCCATTTGGCTTGTCTAATTCCCCAAGTATATTCATGAGACTCATGAATGAAGTTTTGAAAGAATTCACAGGGAAGTTTGTAATAGTATATTTGGATGACATCCTAGTATTTAGTAGGACAAAGGAAGAACATTTGAGGCATCTGGACATGGTTTTGAAAATGTTGAGTGAAGAGGAATTGATGATCAATATGGAGAAGTGTTTGTTCATGCAGGAAGAGCTCATCTACCTAGGATTTGTGATCTGCAAAGGTCACTTGAAGATGGATCAGGATAAGGTAAATGCAACTCTTTCTTGGCCTACTCCTAAGACTATTGGTGAGGTTAGAAGTTTCCATGGACTAGCCACATTTTATAGAAAGTTCATAAGAGGTTTCAGTCAGATATATGCTCCAATGTTGGAAACCATAAAAGGTGGTCAAAAGTGTAGGTTTTCTTGGACAAAGGAGGTGGATGAGGCATTTGAAACTCTCAAGAAAAAGGTAGTTGAACAACTGGTACTTGCCTTACTTGATTTTAACAAAGCGTTTTAGATTGAATGTGATGCTAGTCATGTGGCAACAGGAGTAGTCATAATCCAAGAAGGCAGACCTATAACATTCTTTAGTGAAAATCTCAATGAGGCAAAGAGAAAATATTCTTCTTATGACCTAGAAATGTATGCACTAGTTCAAGGTTTGAAAAAATGGAGGCACTATCTGTTACCAAAGGAATTTGTGGTCTATACTGACAACCAAGCCTTGAGTTTCATTAATAGCCAAGAAAAGTTAAGCCATAGGCATATGAAGTGGGTATAATCCCTACAAGCCTATACCTTTTCCATAAAACACAAGAAAGGAGTAGCCAACAAAGTGGTTGATGCACTGAGTAGGAGAGTACTAACCATATCTGAAATCCAATTAGAAAGCATTGGGATTAATGCATTGAAAGATAGGTATGTTGCAGATGAGGACTTCAAGGAGATCTACAAGGCATGTACTGAATTTGGTGAAAGGTATCATTTGGATTTTTCTAATTTTCTGATCCAAGATGGACTTCTTTTCAAAGGTGGGCAATTGTGCATACCAAAGTGCTCAATGAGGACTAATATCATCAATGAAAAGAATAGTGGATCTATGGCAAATCATTTTGTCTTGGACAAAACACTTGAATTGGTAAGGAGGCACTACTTTTGGCCCAAATTGCAGGTTGATGTAAGAAAGTTTGTAGATGCATGCACCATTTTCCAAAAGGCAAAAGGAAGACGTACCAATGTTGGTTTCTATCAACCCTTACCAATTCCCTCAAGACCTTGGGAAAGTATGTCAATGGACTTTGTAATGGGTTTACCTAGGACCCAAAAGGGGTTTCACAGTGTATTTGTGGTAGTGGATAGGTTTAGTAAAATGGCACATTTCTTGCCATGTAAGTCCACTAGTGATGCATCCTATATAGTGTAAGTATTATGGATAAATCTTTCATGTGTTGCATTGATTTTGTCATTGATGTCAACACTTGTCTTCTTGGAGGTTTACATTATGTTCACTGGTATGATTACTGGCTTATGCACAATCACTGGTATGTGTTCACTAGTAGATTATATTGTTCACCGACAATGATGATAACTTGGAGATCATTTGGTTATGTTGAAGACATGGATTGGAAGTTTGGATTTGGTGTTTTTCTTATTGGTCTAATCGGGTTGATAGATTTGCCTTTACTGGCAGATAAGTCTAGGTTATGCATCGGTACATGTTATCTATTCTAGATCAGTACGACATGTCATGGAGATGATTTATCGATTCGTAAAATGTATTGAGCCGACATGTTGTATCACACTAAGACTTATTTGTAATTGATTTAATTGTAATATCTTTAGTGAGCTGACCTATTCATTTGGTCTTAGGTTTTGTATATATGATTGTAAGATCTTATTGAAGATCGTCATGTCATGACTGAGTGTGGATATTGAAGAGAAAAAATAAGAAGATCCTTGTGTGAATCACACAGACATTATTTGAAGGTTGAAGGAAGGTTATGAAGGTTTTTTGACACTCATGTTGAGAGCTTAACTGGTACTGAATCCAACATTGGAGAGGCTATTTTGAGCATTACATTATCATTGGATTTAACCATACAATTGTGTAGTCAGTGTGACTCCTAATTTGTGATTGAGCAGTGAGCTCTAGGTAGTTGGCCTTTCTACATGTGCAGACCCCATTTGTATACACATACTATCTGTAGTAGTATCATCTGATTGTGGGTAAGGTTTCCCTTCGTGGTTTTTCCCTTACCGAGTTTTCATGACAAAATCTCTGTGTTATGTGTTGTGGATGTTGTTTCTCTTTATGTTTCATGCATTAAGTTTAACTGGTACTGCTATATTTGTTAATCTATTTTACCGACACTTAAGTTTGGTTTACCGACATTAAGGTTAAATTGGAATAACTTGCATTTGGATTACAATTTATTGACAAGTAGTTCACAATTGATTCACCCCCCCTCTCAGTTGTGCTTCCCAGGACCTAAAAAATTGGTATCAAAGAAGAGTCCTCTTTTTGCAGAAGCCTAACAACTTGAGGAGATCCTATGGCAACATATATTTTGAGGAAGGATAGTTTGAAGCTTGATGGAACTAACTATGGCATATGGAAGATCAGAATGGAAACACATCTAAACTGCATTGGAAGAGATATATGGGATGTTACAAAGAATGACTATGTTGCTCCTATTCTGAATCAACCTCATCCACCAACATTGGTTAAGGACATGGACAATGATTGCAAAGCAAGAGAAGCACTTTTGAGCGCATTATCATATCAACAAATCATGGGATTATCAGACCGATCTACTTATAAAGCTATTTGGGATAAGCTGGAGACATTGAATGAAGGAGATATGACTATCAAAATTGCAAAACTGGAATGTTACCAGGTGTAACGTCATAAATTGTACGCACTTGCTAAAGCAGTACAATTTAACACCTAGTTTAGCACTCGCCTTGGCGCAGTTGCATTTTGCATTTCATTTCCCCTTTAGCACTTAATTAATCAAATTAATTAGGTCTAAAGGTTCTATTTCATCATTTTCCACATCATAAAGTCGGGCCCTTTCATTAAAGTGTGCCCCTTTCATTTTATTCCTCCAATACATCACTTAATCAAAAACCCTAATTAGGCCCTATTCTGAGCTTGGGGGCTTGATTTCAGGGGTCAAAACATCTCGAAATCACCTGTAACTTCGGGATTCTCTCTAAAATCATCATATCTGATGGCCTTGAAAATTTGGTGAAAATTTGTCGGGACCGTGGCGCTCGGAGTGCACACGGTCCCGGACATTTTTCCCGAAATTTTAGGAGCGCGATCCAATCATAAAATAAAGCTTAACCCCAAGAAATTGGCGGGATATTCGATCTCTAGGTCGGCCAAAAGACGAAATTGCGACCTAGGGTTTCATACATAAGAGCTCTCTTTCTTCATTTGAAAGGATCAGATTTTTGTTTCCAGGAACCTCATATGCAGTGAAAGAGCAGATCTTTGAAGACTTCAACATCTTACAACATCCCTCTATCAAGCATTTATCAATTCCATTCATCCATTTA
Organism: Cryptomeria japonica; assembly: GCF_030272615.1. NCBI lineage: Eukaryota > Viridiplantae > Streptophyta > Pinopsida > Cupressales > Cupressaceae > Cryptomeria > Cryptomeria japonica. The sequence goes on from NC_081409.1 coordinate 435,573,436, forward strand.
GGGCTTGGAAGACATTGAAGAACAATAGGAGATTACCGACTGAAGATTGGCTTGTACCTCTCCCTTGAGGGTTGGGTATGATTTCATGTTGTTTTCATGTCTTTGCATAAAGCTTCAATATATCCTTCATTCATGCTTTAGATCACTTTGCATCTTGATTTAGAGCATCTACATTATCATTTACAAGCAATTAGGGTTTACTTTCTAGGTTGCTCTAGTTTGCTTTCTTGCATTTTAGGACCTTGCACACACACTAGGTCTGCACACACAATACATTTTACAAAACAATTTGGCTATTCGTGGAGGTGGAAATCACTGAAGTGGGGGTTTGACTAAGGCAAAACCCTATATAGCCACCCATACGCCCTTTTTCAGATATAAGTGCAGGTTTCGGGACTCGGACGACGCCGCAGGATACAGATCCGAAGAGAACAAGTCGAGACAACACTCTGTATCAAATTACAGAGCAGAAGACTGGGACAGGGGCGCTGGGCACCCTAGTCCTGCCAGGACAGGGGCTTTGGGTGCTCTGGTCCCTGGGATAGAGGCGTTGGGCGCCCTGGTCCTCCGGACAGACAACTTTCAGACAGCTTTCTGACAGTGTTTCAGAGTGCAGAACGACAGTTTCCGGTGCAGTTTTCAGGACAGTGGCGTCCGCGCCCCCCTCCCCCACATTTTTAGTCCGATTTTGACTTAGGGTACACATCTACATTCTTATTTCATCCTTGTATTTACAGCTTTCCATTATTTAAGTTCAATTCTGTAATCTTGTTGTTAGCTCATACTTGCATTTTAGGGTTAGGAATTGAACTTGCACAATCTTACCTTTCAATTACAACAAAGGAATAGAAACCCTAATAGGTAGCCCGTGGCTCTCTCTTTCACAAAAAGAAGTAGCCAATTGTGCGATACCTCTAGGCTCTTTCGTATTCTGTAGTGTGTGACAAGAGGTAGGATTAGAGCATGATAACCTAGTCTCGCTTTTTCCCCCACACACCAGGTTAGGTATGGAAATTTGAAAATGGAAGAAGATGAAAAAATTTCTGCATTTATGGAAAGAGTTAATGAAATTGTTATAGGAATATAATGTTGCGGAGGATCTTTAAGTGAAGATGAAATTGTATCTAAAGTTTTAAGAGCATTGCCACCGCCTTACAAAATGAAAGTAACTGCTATTAATGAAACTAGAACAATACCTAATACTTCAGTTCCTAGAGGTACTTTGGTTGGAAAACTTTCAGCATTAGAACTTGAGGAATTTGGTCTTGTTGCAACTATAAAAACTTATTTAGCTTTCAAAGAATCATCATCAATATCACCATCATCTGACAAAACTAATTGGAAAGAACTTTATGCAAAAGAACTTGAAGATATGAGGAGAGAAAATGAAGAACTTGAAGAACTGGAAGCACTCTTTGCAAGGAAAATGCCTAAAGGTCTAGTAGGAAGTAAGTATGAAGGTAAAGCACCTTTAAAATGTTTTAATTGCAATAAAGTTAGTCATTTATGCAGAAGATTTAAAGCATAATCTTTTGAGTGTTGGTCAGTTAGTGGAAAAATGAGTTCATTTATAGTTCAAGAATGGGAAATGCAAAATCATAAACAGAACTGGATTGGATATTGCAACCGGTAATCAGACTAAAGGTAATATCTTTCACTTAAATACTAGTGATAAAACATGTTTGATTGCACACATTGATGAAAGTTGGTTATGGCATAAAAGACTCTGTCATGTGAATTTTGATTGTATTGTAAAGATCAGTTCAACTAAGGCAGTAAGGGATTTACCTAAGATTGTGAAACCTCATAATCCGGTATGTAAGGAATGTCAAATGGGAAAGCAAGTTAGAACAACTTTTAAGAGCATTATTGAGAAATCCAATAATATTCTTGATTTAATTCATACTGTTTTGTGTGGTCCTACAAGAACAATAAGTCTACAAGGAGATAGATACTTTATGCTAATAATTGATGATTATTCTAGAATTAGTTGGGTTACTTATCTCAAGGAGAAATCTGAAGCTTTTGGAAGACTCAAGATATTCAAGGCAATGGTAGAGAATGAAACTGGTAAGAAAATCAAAGGTTTAAGATCAGATCAAGGAGGAGAATTTACATCTAGGGAATTTAATGCATTCTGTGAAGTGAATGAAATCAAAAGACAACTATCAGCACCCCGGACACCCTAGCAGAATGGAGTTGTGGAAAGGAAGAACATAACTATTATGGATGCAGCAAGAACAATGTTAGTGGAAGCAAATCTACCTTAGGTGTACTAGAGAGAAGCAGTGAATACAACAGTTTATACTTTCAACAGAGTTCACATCAAAAGTAAAACCGGTAAGGCCCCTTATGAACTATGGTTTGGTCATATTCCTACTCTTAAATACTTCAGAATATTTGGAAGCAAATGTTATATTAGAAGAGATGAGTATATTGGCAAGTTTGATCCTAGAAGTGATGAAGTAATATTTCTTGGTTATTCATCTAAAAGCAAGGCATATAGATGTTATAGTAAAAGGTTACAGAAAATCATTGAGAGTACTAATGTGAAGATAGATGAACACTTTAGAGGAGATTCAAGATCCATTGAACCGACAATTGAAATGATTATAAATGAACCAGCACAGACTTCACTGGTATAGAATGAAAACCCAGTCACACCGATATCATTAGAAAACCCAATAGTGACTGAAGAACAACAACCTGTGAATGCTAATCGGAACAAACCCAGGTATGTAAGATTGAATCATTTAGAGAATCAGATAATTGGAAACAAGAATCAAGGTGTTATGACTAGAGGAAGACTGGCAAATGAAGAGGTATGTTTAATTTCTCAAATTGAACCGACATTTGTTATTGAAGCATGTAAGGATGAACACTAGATAAAAGAAATGGAAGATGAATTAGAACAAATTGAAAAGAACAATACTTGGACATTGGTTCCCCAGCCTAAAGACAAAAATGTAATTGGAACTAAATGGGTATATAGGAATAAAATTAATGAAGATGGAGAAGTAATAAAAAACAAAGCAAGATATTTTGTAAAGGTTATTCACAGAAAGAAGGAATTGATTATAATGAAACCTTTGCACCGGTAGCCAAAATTGAGACAGTTAGACTATTTCTTGCATTTGCAGCTTATAAGAACTATAAAGTTTATCAAATGGATGTAAAATGTGCATTTTTGAATGGAGATATTGAGGAGGAAGTTTACATTGAACAACCTGATGTATTTTCTTTGACAGATAATAAGGATATGGTTTGCAGGTTAAGGAAAGCTTTATATGGATTGAAGCAATCTCCTAAAGCTTGGTATGCTAGATTGGATAAATATCTTTTGAAGCTTGGTTACACAAAAGGTAATGCTGACAATAATTTGTATTACAAGGTTACCAATGATGATATTTTAGTTATTGAAGTCTTTGTAGATGATATTATTTTTGGAGGTGAAGGTGGATTATGTAAGGACTTTGCTAATCAAATGCAAAAAGAATTTGAAATGTCTATGATTGGAGAGATAAAATTCTTTCTAGGTTTGTAGATTTCACAAACTGATAAATGTATATTTATATGTCAAACAAAGTACTTGAAGGAAATTTTGAAGAAATTTGGTATGGAAAATTCCAAACTGGTAAGTACTATGACTACAACTGATAAATTGACATTGAAGGATGATTCAGCTCCTATTAATCCAACAAGGTACACATCTATGATTGGAGGTTTACTGTATTTGACATAAACAAGACTTGATATAATGAATGCAGTATGTATTGTTTCAATATTTCAAATCAATCCTAAAGAAAATCATGAATCAACAGTTAAAAGGATTTTTCAGTACCTACAAGGCACAACAAATCTTGGTTTATGGTATCCTAAAGATGAAAATTTTGATTTATGTGCATACACTGATGCAAATTGGATAGGTGATGTAGATGATAGAAAGAGTACCACTGGCGGTGCATTCTTTCTTGGTAACAAATTGATTTCATGGATAAGCAAGAAGCAGACTTGTACATCATTATCAACAGTGGAATCCGAATATGTTGCAACAACAACTAATTGTACTTAGGTATTATGGATTAAGTAAATGTTGAAGAATATAAAGGTAAAATGCAAGGAACCAATAATCATTTATTGTGATAATTCAGCAGAAATTGATATATCAAAGAATCTGGTATTTCACTCTAAGACAAAGCATGTTTCTATTAAGTATAATTTTCTAAAAGCGAATGTTGAAGCAAATGAAGTGAAATTAGTTTATGTGAATACTAAAGAGCAAATTGTAGACATCTTTATAAAGCCTTTGCCTAAGGAAACATTTGAATATCTCATAGAGTAGCTTGGGGTGATTTCCCCACTAGTATAGACTTAGATGTTGAAGATTGGCATCAAACCGGCAAGAACTAAATGGAAAAATCTTTTTCCGGCTTTGATGGAGGAGAGATACTTCTCAAGGGGAGTAGTTGGCAGAATGCTAAGTTTTGAACTCTTAACTGCTTTGGCATTTGATGTCAAAGGGGGAGATATATCTATGGAAAAACATTATTCAAAGGGGAGAGATTATTCATTGAAGGAGAGATATACTCTTTGGATATATGTATTTTGGTTTTTGGTTTCTATTTCTATTACAGAACGTTGTATTGATCTATCTTTGGGAGACAGATTGTTTTACTGGTTTTGACATTCTGTTTTTGGCACTTAGATGTTTTTCCATCTAGTGTTGCCATCAATGCCAAAGGGGGAGATTGTTGGTATTATGGATAACTTTTTCATGTGTTGCATTGCTTTTGTCATTGATGTCAACACTCGTCTTCTTGGAGGTTTACATTATGTTCATTGGTATGGTTAGTGGCTTATGCACAGCCACTGGTATGTGTTCCCAGCATGTTATATTGTTCACTGACATCAATGATAACTTGGAGATCATTTGGTTATGTCAAAGACATGGATTGGAAGTTTGGATTTGGTGTCTTTCTTATTGGTCTAATCGAGTTGATAGATTTGCCTTTACCGACAGATAAGTCTAGGTTATCAAGCGGTACAAGTTATCTATTCCAGATCAGCATTGCATGCCATGGAGATGATTTATTGATTGGTAAAATGTATTGAGCCGACATGTTGTATCGCATCAAGACTTATTTGTAATTGATTTAATTATAATATCTTTAGTGAGCCGACCTATTTATTTGGTCTTAGGTTTTGTATATATGATTGTAAGATCTTATTGAACATCGTCATGTCATGAGTGAGTGTGGATATTGAAGAGCGAAAATAAGTAGATCCTTGTGCAAATAACACAGACATTATTTGAAGGTTGAAGGAAGGTTGTGAAGGTGTTTTGACACTCATGTTTAGAGCTTAACTGGTACTGAATCCAACATTAGAGATACTATTTTTAGTAGTACATTATCATTTGATTTAACCATCCAATTGTGTAGTCAGTGTGACTCCTAATTTGTGATTGAGCAATGAGCTCTAGGCAGTTGGTCTTTCTGCATGTGCAGACCCCATTTGTATACACATACTATCTGCAGTAGTATCATCTAATTGTGGGTAAGGTTTCCCACCGTGGTTTCTCCCTTACTATGTTTCCATGTCAAAATCTCTATGTTATGTGTTGTGGATGTTGTTTTTCTTTATGTTTCATGCATTAAGTTAAACCAGTACTGTTATATCTGTTAATCTATTTTACCAACACTTAAGTTTGGTTTACCGACATTAAGGTTAAATTGGAATAACTTGTATTTGGATTACAATTTATTGACAACTGGTTCACAATTGATTCACCCCCCCCTCTCAGTTGTCCTTCCTAGGACATAACATATAACAGATTTGTTTTTCAGAGAAGTAGCAAGGATTCATGGACTCCCATTGAACATAGTGTCTGATAGAGATGTCAAATTTGTTGGCCATTTTTGGAGAAATTTATGGAGGAAACTTGGCACCAATTTGTCCTTCTCATTAGTCTATCATCCACAAACGAATGGGCAGACATAAATAGTAAATAGGTCATTAGGGAATTTGTTGAGATGTCTTACAAGACAACATGGTGAGAAGTGGGATTCAATCTTACCTTAGGCTAAGTTTTCCTATAATGACACTGTAAACAGAAGCAAAGGGAAGTCACCATTTGAGATTGTGTATGGGTTACACCCAAGAGGGGTACTGGAGTTGAGAAAATTGCCCCATACGGATCCCATAAGTGCAGATGGTGAGAGGTTTGCTAAAGCCATAAATGAAGTTCATGAGAAGGTCAAGATACAACTCCAAAAGTCCTCAGAAAAATACAAATAACATGCAGATCATAAAAGAAGAGAATTACAATTTCAAATTGGATACTTGGTTTGGGCAAATTTGAAGAAGGAAAGGTTACCCAAGGGAAAACATACTAAGCTCATGCAGAGGAAAGTAGGACCATGTCAAATCTTGAAGAAGTTTGGCACCAATGCTTATGAAATTAAATTATCATAAGACCTTGGAATATCTCCTATTTTTAATGTTTGTGATCTAACTCCTTTTAGAGGTGATTCTAATGTAGGTAACTCACAACAGGTCCTAGAAGATTCATCATATATAGACCTTCCCAAACATGATCCACCTAGACTTGAGAAAGTGTTGGACACCAAGATTAAAAAGAAGACTAGGAACAATGAGAACAAACAATACTTGGTCAAATGGAAAGGAAAACCAGACTTTGAAGCCATTTGGTTGGATGAAGACCAGATCAAAAAGCATGGCACTACATTACATGACCTCATCTCAAGTGGACTTAAGATTAATTCACCTCGGGAGTATGGTGTAGGAGAAACTCATGACTAAGATGATAAGAGAAATAATGGCTAAAGGTCACACATGGGAATGTGACCTTTCAATCTATGTAATAAGGTAATCTTTTTTGTTTGATTTTTGTAATAAACCCCACCTTGTCACCCAATGTCATGGATTTGGCAAATTAATAAGCCACCATGGGAATATGGGCCTAGGGGTATATAGTTGAGTATTTTATAGGTTTTTGTGTGTTGGATATTTCTTAGGAAGGTTTAGGACATGTTGAAACATCTCTAGGTAGGCGGATTTAACATGTGTCAAAAGCTGCTCAACATGACAACTTTTGTTGACAACTTTTAAAGATAACTTTTGGTTACAAATAGAAAATTCCTTCTAATGGTCACCTCAGTTAAAAAAGTGGTTGAAAACCATTGAGGAAGGTATAAAATTTCATTCCCAATCATCATTGGGGGTAGAGGAAGACTTTGTAAACTTTTGGCATCATTGAAGTAATACAATTCTGAGAATTTCCTGCAATTATGTTATTCTGCATGGTGTACGGTACTGTATGAACATTTTGGGATTAGAAAACTAATGGGATGTGTTAGAGTGGCCAATCACCTTTCAGATGCATAAAGTATGAGGTCTGAATTTTCCAAGACAAGGAAGAAACCTGTAATTTTCTGGAAGTGGTCTAGATTTGACAATTTTGCCTAGGGTTTTGCAAAGAAATGGCCTCATCTTGCCGATCCTTCATTGGTGGTTAACGGATTTGGAGGGGATGAAATTATGAACAATTTATTTTAGGATTTTGAAGGCCTTTTTCAGGTTAGGACCATTTGGAGGTGAGGGTTTGATGCATTAAGGTGGGCAACTCCATGTGGCCACCGTGCAAGTACAAGCAAACAGGTCTCACATCAGGGGTTAAAGGTCTGATCATGGCCTAAGAATTAGGAATTGGTGAATTTTACATGTCCTAAGAGTTTTCATTGAGTTGGTTTAGTGAGTTAAGGTCTGTGTCTACACGCTCCTTTGTAAAATAGGCCTAATTTGGGCTATTAGGTCTCCTAACCAAAATAGGGGTTGGATTCTTGTGTTCCCAACCAGTCAAAACCCTTAGGACATGTTTTGTAATTATCAAAAGGGTATCCAAATTTGGGATTTTTTGTCTAGGTCTTTTGGAGAAATGAGGAGTTAAGTGTGGAAAACCAGTCTGGCAGGGCTACTAGGATTAGTAGGCCTTGTGGCAGTAGTTATACCAAATCGGTAGAGGGAACCTAAATTAATGATTGAAGGGGGTCTCCTTGGCCTAAGGGACTTCAAAAAAAACCTTGAATATCTATTGTTGCATTGGGTGAGAGACCAAACCATTGTTGGCCATAGGATCCTTAGGAACCTCTTGAAGACCTTATGAGATGCTCAATGAAAGAGACCTTGTGAGGAAGTCCTTTTGGAAGAAAGGGATGTGGGTCTTGTCAAACTGATATTCCATGACCCCTTGTAGTGTTTTGTGATTTCTAGGGTCCTTGGTGTGCTCTTGGGTTAGGGGAACCTTCCTATACCTATACTAGGGATCTGCATTAGTTTCTTACTGGTCTGACCTTATATTGAGGATTGCATCTCCACAAAACTAGTAGTAGTAGCACTCTTCTTTACTTCTCCCACTGCTTCATCTGATTTAGTCTCCTCTTTTGCAGTGGCTTCTGCATAAACTCTTTCAATTTTCCCTTTCTTCCTCTTCTCAGCTCCACCGGATGGTTTTGATTGAGGCTTAGGTGTAGGGACATGCTTTTGAGAACTGGAGGAAGGTGTTAGCTTTCTTGTTTGCCTTGGCTTTGGGGAGGGAGTTTCCAATTTAGTCATCTTTTGTTGTACCATATCTTCTTCCTTCAGGATGTTCCTCTGCTAGGCCCTTCGGACTACCTCCTTTATGATTCCCATATCCTCTACAAGTTGCTCTACTTCTTTCTCCACTCCTCTTTGCATTCCAGGTTTAGTGAACTGAGAGTGTAGGCTTAAGATTTTCTCTTTATATGTTCCAAACCTTTCCTTAGTAGTGTCTATCATGTTTCTTAAGATATTTTGAGCATATGTGTTAAGTATGCCACCACTAACCTCATACCCCATGGGCATGATCCAAACTATCCTAGGTTCAACAACCTCCATCAAACATTGATCGATGTCCACCATGAAGCATATGGAGTCTGCATGATTTTCAAAAATTTCCTTAGGGATCCTTTCCCTACTCTTCTTCATGCCTTAGAAGGTTTTGAAATAACCCCATAGATTAGCTCTCTAAGCTTGTGCATCACCCAATCCGTCTAGAGTTTCCTTTATCTTCATCGCCATCGGCCTGTCATAGGCCCATTAAACTTTACCTACACCAAGGACCTCATTCATGAAATATAAGTACAAGCAAATAATTAGGGCATCAAACTTGAATACGTGCTTTTTGTCCTCCTTAGTTTTCTTTAAATTATTCAAGAGCTCATTTCGGAGTACCTCACATAGATAATACAACTTATCTTCCTTGAGAATTTGATATGCAACGTAAATGGTTGTATCAGATTCTGAGTTATCTCTGTTGGACTGATAGACCTTGTATCCCATTACCATGGATGCAAATCTAACATCATGTTAAATAATGTCACTGATTATCATCAATCTTCCATCATGTTTGGAACCACTTGCCTCCATCACAGTTGTGTTATTTACATTCCTTAGGGCAGGAACTTCACCTGTTGCATTCAAGCATGTTAAAACTTTGATTTCTTTCTTCGTGATCTTTTGCAGCTTGTCAAGCCATATGAAATCTCCATGAACTCTTCTCAGAATGAATCTAACCCATTTGGGTTCATCAAAGACCAAAAAATTCACGAATTGAATGAAGCCCTTATCCTAGAGTGATTTAAATTTAGATTTAAGGTTTCCCATGCCATCTACCATGTGCTCTGTGAATAGCTTCAGCATTTTAGTGTTCCCAAGTTCTTCAAAATTGCAATGAATGTAATCCCTAATGTCCTCAACATGCAAAACACCATACAAAATAGATAAAAATGCCCCTTGCGAATCATCTTCCATCAATTTATATGGATGTTTCTTAAACTTAGGCCTTTCCCTATCAGTTATGTCAACAACCAATGGAGTCGCCACACCAGATGATGCCATTGTCAAATTTTAGGCTATGAATAGAGAAGATTATTGAACTCTAAAAAATACCTTTTTGTCTTCAACCGGATGCAAGAAATCTTCATTGAATCTCGTAAAGCTCTGGGTTCACTTCACAATCTCTTTTCCAAGCTCTCCTACTATTTTTATTCAGACGCAATGTGATAAATGAGATTTAAATCACCTTTTTATGCACCACATACCTAACTTTTAGGTATAATAAATTCTCAACCCTAACTCTACTAGATGCATTGTATCTCATGAATATTCTTCAGAAGTCTCAAATTGGCATGAAGTCTTTTGAAGATCCTTCAGAATCAACTGTACAATCATTCACAAACATCTACAACCTCCCGCAGAAAGTTACAAATCTCAGATAGGGGGTTTTTCAGGATCTACATGAAAAGGTTCTCCCTAAGGTCATGTGCCTTAGTTGCCAGATGAGGTTCTAGCACCAGGATCAAGTGCGAACTCAATTACTACATCTAAATCACCCTTTTTAACCCATTTCTTCTTGTACTGCTCTCTAATTTCTTCAACCTTCATTTTTCTTTTATCATTGGGTTTGTTCTTGTCTTCCAGAGAATTCTTGTTCCTACAAAATTTTGCAATATGTTCAAATTTGTTGTGAGCATAGAAAAAAATGTTGTTTCTCTAATTAGGTCTATAATTACCTTGATTTCCCTTTGATCTGTATTGGTTAGAAATATTTTCAAATCTTCCACAAGCATAACATTTTACATTTCTCCTATTGACCATACTTATGCATTCAATTGGACTTATCACCATATTTATTGCAATTGAAACATTGTCCAGAGAATGATGAATTATTCTGATTTTCCCTATTTCTGCATTGACTTGCCATATGACCAAATTTATTATAAACAAATCAATTACCATTGAATTTATAAGCATTAGGTTTCCTTACTGGATATCTCTTGTTCTTTTGATGATTGCTTTGACCAGATCGAGAGCTTTCTCCTTTCTCAAATCCAAGTTCTCCCATATCACCTTTATTCTTCTAACTTTGTAGCATTTCATCTAGCTTAGCTGAGATAGCATTGAATTTTTCTTTCTACTCATTAGAAGTGGTAAGTTCATCTCTAAAAATTATGATCTGTCTTTCAAGCTCCTGCTCATTATTTCTGGATTGTATCAATTCAAGCTTCAGTAGGTCATTTTCATGATTAAGTCTTCAACATTCATTATATCTATCCTTTAGTGACTGAGTCAAGTTTTCCTCATTCTTCTTCTTGTCTTCAATCTCCTTTGTTAGCTCCATTACAATGGATTGCATTTCATTCTTCAATACTACATTATCTCTAGCAAGTTTTCATGTTCATCTATCTTATCTTTTAAGGTTTGGTTATCAACGCTTTGGTCTTCTTTCTCCTTAAGTTTGTCCATAAGCTCCTTTCTCTTTTCTCAGGATGTGTTCACATTTTCTTTCAATGATTCATTAGTCTTCAGCATTTCTCAGATTCCTTCTTGGGCTATTTGCTTCATTTCTTGTTGTATCTAGATCTTCAAGTGCCATAGTGAGTTGTTTATGTAAATCGAAGTCCATTGATTCACTCTCCCAGATCTTCCTCAAGTTGTGAGGCTTCCTCAGAGTAACTAGGCTCTGATACCAGTTGTTGGAATCAATGAACACTGAGAGGGGGGTTGAGTCAATGTTATGCAATTTATAACTTTCTTTAACTAATTCTTAAACCACCAGATGCAAAAGAATGAAAGTAAAATGCAGAAACTCACCACACACAAGCACAAAACCATAACACCCAAATTTTTACATTGAAACCTGGAAAGGGAAAAACCACAGTGGGATTGAGACCCACAATATTATAATACTATGATTAGGAGTATAATAATATTACAAGGTAATGCACATACATTCAAGCACACTGCCTAGAGCTCGCTGCTCAATTATAATAGAGGGCTACAACCCCCGGAGGACTCACTATTCTACAAATGATTAAAAATGATAACTAACTATCTGAACTAATGAATAGCATCTACAAATGCCAAAATATAGTTCTGGTTAAGCACAAATATTCTTGTTCCACTGTTTTGGCACATTACTATGTTTTGCTCTGCTCTGTTATGTACCAGAGCATAAATCCAAGGATAGCACATGTGAAACTGCACAACAACACTCATACAATCTTTGCGAACTCACATTGATCACCAAAATTCTCATATAGACTGGCCTTATATATCTGCATCACTTTATTAGGTTACTAACATGTTGGCTCCAAAAACATGAAACATGTAACAAGAAGTTGGCTCAATCCGATTACAAACACACATGTGGACCAAAATAAATTGATTATATGCTTCAACTAAGTCAGCACAACAACTCCAAACATGTCACCAATCAACAAAATCATCCCGAAGATTCTGTATAACACCTACACAACAATAACCTTGTTCTTCTTGGAATATTGGATATTGGATCACCAATCTTGCACTAGAATCAACATCGAAAGCTAAGATTGCAGATTAAGCAATTCCAACCAACAAATTGACTACCTCTTCCACCGCAAAAAAAGGGGCACCCAAAATTGAGTTCTACTCAATGTACTCATACTTTGTCGAACATTGTGTTCCACCTTCCAAACTTAATGCAAAATAGGCTTACAACTTCCGGTAGAATGAATTTGCAAATACCAGATGACACATTTGATCTAAGTTTCCATCAATGACAACCCCTAAATAATCCTCAAGCACTCATATCTTTTGGAATAGTGTCTCTTGCCAACACTTTTTCTCCTCTATCTCTACTCACCTCCACTCACTCTCCACCTACCTATATTTCTCTACATATACCTCTCTATCTCTTTCTACATACCTTCTCTCTCCTTACCAACTTATCTTTCTCTACATATGTATCTCTTCCACCCTCTCTTTCTTTCTCCCTCTCACCCTCTCTCTCTCACACACCACCCCTCCTTCCTTCCCTCTCTACTTTTATCTCCCCTCTATCCCCTCTCTACCTATTTATCGCAATCTCTCCCCTCTCCCAAAATTTAGACCTATCTCTCTACCTCTCCCTCTAACATCCTTAACTCTCTACTCTCTATATCCTCTCTCTCTACACACCTGTTCTCACTCCCTCCCTATATTTCTCTACATATACCTCTCTATCTCTCTCTACATATCTTCTCTCCCTCCCTACCAACTTATCTTTCTCTACATATGTCTCTCTTCCACACTTTGTTTCTTTCTCCTTCTCACCCTCTCTCTCTCTATCAGACACCACCCCTCCTTCCTTCTCTATCAAATTTTATCTCCCATATATTCCCTCTCTACCTATCTATCTCACTCTCTCCTCTCTCTCCCCAAATCTAGACCTATCTCTAGATATCTCTCCCTCTCACATCCTTAACTCTCCACTCTCTATCTCCTCTCTCTCTACACACCTCATCTCACTCCCTCCCTACCTCTAATTCTCTACATATAACTCTCTATCTATCTCTACATATCGTTCTCTCCCTACCAACTTATCTTTCTCTACATACATCTCTCTTCCATCATCTCTCTCTTTCTCTCTTCCACTCTCTCTCCATCTCTACCTCTCCACCCCTCTCTTTCTCTCTCTACCTATCCATATCTCTCTACTTCTTTCTATCTCCTCTCTACCTCTCTTTCCATCCATCTATCTCATAATCACTCTCTTTATCTCCCCTCTCACTCTCTCTACCTAGCTCTCCCTCCCTCCATCTCTACTTTTATCTCACTTATATCCCCTCACTACCTCTCTATCTCACTCCTCTCTCTCCCAAAATCTAGACCTATATGTCTACCTCCCTCTCACATCCTTAACCCTCTACAATGTGTCCCCTCTCTCTATCTCTCCCTACCACTCTCTATCTCTATCTCTATCTCTATCTCTACCTCTTCACCCTTCCCTCTCCCCTTATCTACCTATCCATCTCTCTCTAAGTCTTTCTATCTCCCCTCTCCCTCTCTTTCTATCCATCTATTTTCCTAATCACTCTTTATCTCCCCTCTAACTCTCTCTACCTGCCTCTCCTTCCCTATTTACTTTTATCCCCCCTCTATCCCCTCTCTATCTCTTTATCTGACTCTCTCCTCTCTCTCCCAAAATATAGACTTATCTCTCTACCTCTCTCTAACATCCTTAAATCTATACTCTTTGTCTTCTATCTCTATACACACCTCCCTTCACTCCCTACCTACCTCTATTTCTCTACATATGCCTATCTCTCTCCACATGCCTTTCTATCCTTACCAACCAACTTATCTCTCTTCCACCCCCCCCCCTCTCTCTCTCTCTCTCTCTCTTTCTCTCTCTCCACCTCTCCACCCCTCCTACTCTCCCCCACTCTACCTATCCATATTTCTCTACTTATTTCTATCTCCCCTCTCCCTCTCTTTATATCCCTGCTCATTCACTCTACCTACCTCTTCCTCCCTCCCTCTCTACTTTTATAAAATTAGAGTGAGTGGGGAGTTAGATGGATAGAGAGAGGGAGAGAGGAGATAGAAAGAAGTAGAGAGAGATATGGATATGTAGAGAGTGGGAGAGAGGGAAAGAGGAAGGGATCAAGATGTAGAGAGAGAGAGAGAGAGAGAGAGAGAGAGAGAGAGAGAGAGAGAGAGAGAGAGAGAGAGAGAGAGAGAGAGAGAGAGAGAGAGAGAGAGAGAGTGATATGGAGAGAGATAGGTCTAGGGTTTGAGAGAGATAGAGAGAGTGCTATAGAGAGAAAGATAAAATTCTTACAAGAGCCTGTTGATTACTAAAATTTGACTATCTAAAATTTTATAATATCTTCTAAAATCTAGAGTTTGCATTATAACTCCTAGAGATCTGAAACCACTCTCAAACATCCTACCAATATATACATAAAATATAACTTAAAGTAATAATTAAATGTTATATTTCATGTATATATAAGTAATTTATAATATAAAAAAATTTAAAAAACAATAAAAAATGTTATTTTTCATGTTTAGATGTCATTTTCAATATAAAAATTTAAACAATATAAAAAGAAACAGGATCTCATTTATGAAACAAAATCTTGTTTTGATTTTGAAACTGGATCTTGTTTCAAAAAAAAAAGAATTTAGCATAGATTTTTGCTTTGTATTTTGCTACGAAAAAAGGTTTGGGGAGCCGACCCTTAGCCTTGGACTTGGTTTGACCTACAAATTGAAGGCCATGTTAGTATCCATACAAAATACTGACTTAAGACATAAATCTGAAGACCTTTTTTTGCAGAATTTTTTAAAAAATTTACCCATTAGAGAAGAGACTGTCTAGATCCCAAATATATAATTTTTTTTTGAAATTAGATTAAATTTTTATTTTTTTAAATAATTTCTAATGAAAGAGGTTTGTAAACTTGAAATAACAGGGTTTCTTATTTTTTTGATAACTTTTTTGTTTCTACATTTTTTGAAAAATAAATTATATGGCATCAAACTAGAGACAATTCTATACACTTAAAAAAAAAACCAAAAAATAATATGTTTAGGTCAAGTTATGCTTGTCGTGCACAAAGGTTTTTCAAAATAGCAATTATGCCCAATAAAAATTAATAATATATATATATATATATATTCAAAAAAAATTAAAAAAAAAAATCCTCATCAAAGGTGATTGTGTTAAAAATCGTTTTCCCAAAAGGATTCAGAAAAATACTTTCATTTAGGTCAAATTATGCTTGTCATACATAGACATGGTATGGTCTTGAAAAAGTGACTTTTAAACCATAGGTTTTAGAAATGCCTATTGAAACATAATATGTATCATCTGAGTATTAAAATAAATCACATATTTGGAAACTAGACTTCAAGCACGACATTTTTTTTTCTTGACTTTCTCCAAGATTCATTCTTTAAGTGCTTGAAATTTTTAGGTCAATTAGGACAAATTCTAAAAAACAATGAAAACACTTCCACTTTTTGGCAAAAAAGTGGAGTCAACTTCTTGCACACACCCGCTATTATGTTGCTAGCCAAGTATGATTGCACATGAAATTTTACCACCATGAATGACAAAGAGCCCCCAAAAGGTAAGCTACTAGTGTTACATAGTGAGGATGAACATAATAGGCAAAGGGAGTACTAATCAAATGCTATTTGAATTGTACCATCAACAATAAGCTATTTAATTTCACATTCTAAATCATGGCATTCTTTAGGGGAATGGCCATGGATTTACTGATATGTGCAAAAAGAAAGATTATCTTGATTTGGTTTATGATTCTTTCTCCAATTTCCTAAAGAAAAAGAGATCAATTTATCTCTAAGAATGCCAAATTAAATGTCCTACTATTGTGATCAAAATTTGGGAGGAAACATAAATGCTTGGACATCCTATGCCTTCTCTAGTGCATTGTGAAGGAGGTTCTACCTTGTCTTCTATATCCTTGTTTAGGAATCATGTCAAGGTTAACCTCATAATGTGTTTGTGATTGTTAAGAGGAAGGACTTTCACTATAGACCTCATTGAAGTTCATTGCATAAGTATACTTTGAAGGTCGAACAAGATGAATAGATGAAGGGGGAAGAATATTTGTAGAAATATTCTTATCTATATCATTGTTATTTATATCCACTTTGTTAGATTGGGAAAAAGTATTCTCATCATTTAAAGTTTCATCTTTATCAATGTTATGTTAGGAGATATATCATGAATAAAATGCATAACATCATCCTGTCTCAAAATATGTTGATGATTAGGATAAGCTCTTGGAGAATAAGGATTGATTGATTTACTAAGATTAACATGCTTACCTTGTCCCTCTTGCACCAAAGTACTTTAGTAATAAGAGGATTCATCATTACTCTTGAATGTTATATCTCTATTCAAAATATCATTGATAGGATCATTAACTCTTTCCTTGTGGATATAAGATACTATAGGAGAGGTACAAGTATGGTTTATTTCAACACCATCTCTAGGAGGATTGTCAAAGGTATTAATTGAAACATCCACTAAATATTTAATGTAATCCAAATATTTCATGAGTTTCTTTAAAAAAAATCATCATTTAACAACATGAAACATGTATGAAATCTTTGAGGAATGATTTAAATGTAGGGAAAATCTTAGAAACCTTCATAATGCAATACATTAAAGTGGTATAAATGAATGTGAGCAACAAGAAGTAAAAGAGGCTATTATCCAACATAAGGTTTTGATAAATATAGCTAATGAATAATTTAATCACATGTGAGATAGAAAAGCTATCAAATTTTGTAAATTCCATTGTGAAAAGTTAGATCTAAAAATAAAAATCAGAAATAATGCAATAAGACATGTCAGGTTCACCAAAATGTGATAGGTGGAAAAATGAGGATTCACTAGTCTAATATGAACTAGGAACAAGACCCACTTTTAACCATATTACATTAAGGGGAATAAGAGTCAATGGTCTTAGTCTCAAATCTCTTGAAAATAGGGTGAGCACAAATTGGACTTCTTTATTCTCCTTGTTTGAGTTGAAATTGAATTTGATGATATGAACTAGGGCTAATGAAGGAAAATTGGAAGTAATCAGCCTGCATAGATAATTTTAGAATAAATATACAGACATAAAGTACAGATTTGGAAGTGGGAAGTAGAGAGGAACCTATGGATGAAATATGGGCTCAAAAATATGGGTCAATCATGCTAGGAAACATTGACCCAAAATTGTCAAATGTGGACAACAAAAATAATTTTAGAATCAGTATGTCACTCTAAGTATCTCCTTGAAATTTTGTCAAGAAAGTGTTAGTCAATGATGTCAAGCATCCTTGATCCAATCTTTTCTCTCCTTCAAAATCTAGTTTTGTGCCTTTCAATCTGCTCTTTTTAGATCTATATTTGTTGTCTCCAAAATTTGTCACCTACAAACACAAGAGGGAAAAAGGTGTTGGGTTGATAGGGGTTTTCCTAGGTCAAACCCCGAGTTTGGAATTAACCCTTAAAAAAATAAATGAAATGAAAGATCTAAAGTAAAATGTTGAATCTGTAATATTATACCTCAAGCTTTCTAATGTTGTTGTTGTTGATGTTGATGATGATAATGCAATGCTCCTTGAATATGAACGAGAAGTGTAGATACAATAACATGAGATGACAAGACATAGATAGAATCAATCCTGAAAATATGCTTGCATGAATATTGTTGCAACTTATTGCTCCATAATGCTCAAATATGAAGGAATTCTTGAAGGATATGATGGGATAAAATAATGCTTGATGGATGCTTATGATGTGTGTGGATATGGAAATATGTGAAAATGAATTAGAAAGATTCTTTTATATAGGGTTCCCAAGGTATCTCATAAATTAGATCAACCTCGAATAATTGTATTGAAATATCAAGATCGGAGATCAACTGGTGGGAACTAGGGCATCAAAATATTTTAAAATGGGCCCAGTTTGGGGGGACAAGGATTCCTAGTGCCCATGACTACTAGGAAAAGGGATCCTAGTGCCCTTTTCCACCCAAAAAAGGGTGAATCAAAGGTTGTACAGGTACACTTAGACTCAAGACAAAGACCTAGATCACCATGTGATCAAATGATGATAGTGTTCTAGTGCAAAAGCTAGAAATAGGCTTCAAAAAGAGCTAGGAGGAAACACACTAAGGTAAGGGCACAAAAAAGGACTGTAAAATTGTAAAGGGTTACAATTTATGACACTGCATGAGCATAAAGTATATGTCTACTTAAGTGAGGGAAAAATGTAGTGTGATAAATTGCACATCCCTACAATTTCACACTACATGATACCTCATTTTTAGATGGAGATAAAAACAAATATATTAATTGTAATGTATCATTATCAAAATATATCTCCAATCTCAAATTTATCTTGATCATGATTTTTTGATTCTAATATTATTGAATGGTAGTTCCATGCACATATGTTTGGGTCAAATGCTAGCATCTCACAAAAAAATGTGATTAAAATGATCATCAGAGTGTTATATTTCTAGAGAATTTGCTAGTATAATTCCTCAAATCGATAGTTGTGTCTAGTAGAAAATCCATGACTTTATATTTACAAAAAATTACCTTTCATAAGCTCTCTCTCTCTCTCTCTCACACACACACACACACACACACACACACACACACACACACACACACACACACAGGGGCTCTCTTTCATACACACATATTTTAGCCTTGGCTCTGCAACTTTGTGAAGATTTCAAGTTTTTGAGCAATAAAATTTTTGATTACCTCAGGTTTTGGTTCGGTTGCAGGTGTGAAATGCTTCCTATTGACACATGGGACATGCAGAGTAACATCGCGTTTCTCACCTACAAAAGAGAACACATGGAGTATATGTTGCACAACTTCAGAGTCAACATCTCTGTGGAATAATGGGAGCATCCGTTTATAGATCATATCTCAGATGACCAACTTGGGAAGGTTTTCTTCACTCATAGTTATTAGGTCTGAAAGAGAATCAAACATTTAATTGGGGAAGAAATATTGTTTCCCCAAGCAAGGAGGCTCATATTTCCTTCACATTTGGTTTCAATATTCCTCTCGAATTCTCTAGATATGTTACAATCTCTTTCATTGTTGGAGATCATTGCCAGTAAAGTTGTTAAAGAGGTTTTTTTTGCCTAATAATAAAATTCTTCTTGCAGTCTAGAAGTACGACCTCTGGGAGGGTCAAGCACATGTTGGTGGCCTCTTCCCACATCAATTTCTCATCAACCAACTTGAGTTCCTTTCAATTTATGATAATATTAAAAACACTCTGGAGTTGCAAAATTTCACATACATTCAGAGGGCTTTGGACAGACACCACAAAATTATTGGGCATGAGATGAGAAGCATGATTAAGCAGAAGGTGAATACACTTCTTATCTTACTTAGCTCTCCTCATGTAGATGCCTAGGTCCCTCCTCATCAACCTTCAACCTCTCAGGTCATATAGTCTTCTCTGCCAGATCTCAATTCTCTATCAGTGATGGTAACAACACAGGGAGATGCTGAATTTACCTCCACTTCTCATGTGCCTATTGTTCATGTAAGCACCTCATCCTTTAAGCAGGTAGATGAACATGAGATGATTCTAGAAACAATGGTGGAATAAGCTCGTGTCTATTCCCTTTTTTGGATCTCTATGAGTAAATTGATGGTTGTTTTTCTACAACTTTTCAAATCTTTGTATGGATTTCAATGGCCAATTTTGGCAATGTAGTATTTATCGATCAATGTGTAGCAATATTAGGTGATAGTAATGTTTTAGATTCCTATGTTGTAATTTGTATTTCTTTTCTCAAGCTATAGCCAAAGGTTTTCTTGCTAGTTTTTTCCTCCCGGTATGCTCTTTGAACCAATTTTTGTAATCTTTAAAATTTATTAATATATATCAGTGGTTTACCACTTTTGCCAAAAAAAAATAAAAAATTGGTTACCTCTATGCATGTCATTGTTTCATGGTAGGATCCTGAGAGGATACTCTATTATATCCTTGTAATCCATCCTAGTGTCTCTAATAGCTTCTAGGTGATAATATTCCAAATGGCTGTCTCTTTCTCACTATGAATAATCTTTTATGCTAGGAGTTAAATATTCTTTATCTGGCATAATATATTTAATCTATCCTTTTATCTAGGATTATATTTTTATAAATTAATCCTTTATTATTATCGCTAGATGACATGATCAATCTACTCATCACTAGGGAATACCATCCAATCATATTCACTATAAGGAATAATAGATTTTATGATTAACTAAACATGGTATTATTGCTAATAGTTCTATTAGATTAAATTGTGAACTAATCAAGTCCATCCTATATTCCTTTGAATTTTTTCCTTTAAGGAATGGCTTAGATATTCAAGGTATTAAAGAATTTCAATAATTCACATGTAATATTCATAAGTTTTCATCAAGGATTTCTTAGCTACACACTATAATCTAACTTATTTTATGATTGATTTTGGATCACCATAAACTCACAATAATTGTACACATTTATTTTCTACATATTGCAAGCCATGGAGTAGTACTTCATACTCAACTATGTTATTGTTGCACTTGAACTATACACTTTACCCCATCAAAGTATAATTTCCACATCTCTATCCCAATTATTTATTTTGATATGTTTTGGATCAATATGCTAGTAACATAGTTATCTAGTTGTTCATTGAGTGTATTTAAAATTGTCCAATTTGCTACAAAAATAAATGGAGGGGGCTCTTCAACAACTACTAGAGGAGAAGGGAAAAAATACGAATGAGAAGAGGGAGGATGACAACAACGAGCAGATAAAATGGAAGCAGAATATGGAGGATAAGGTTAAATCGTTGGAAGAAGGGAAAGAAGCGATGAAAAATATGATGGGCATTATACCAAGTATCCTATCTGCTATCACTAAAAACTTTGAGGATATTGCTAAGGTCTTTGATCATACCAGCTCTCCAAAACTAGTTGTGGGTCTTGACTTGGATGAAGAGACTATCTAGACTAGTAGCGGTGAAGCTACTCCGGTTAGTGGCACTGCGAAGAGGACCAGGGCTAGTGTCAAGAAAGCTGTGGCTGCTTCTGCAAAGGATCTCCCTAATCTCAAGGATAACATCAAAGAGATGCATGAAATTAGCAACACCCTGGCGAATGCCCTGGAAAAAATCAACTAGTTTCTCTTCTGGAGTCCGGATGGCCTGCTGGCTTTGTGGGGCTTTTTCTGGTTTTCTTTGGTTTTCTGCTGGCTTTTCGATGAACTGTTCCTTTTTGTATCTCGTTGCTTTTGTTGTTTAAGTTCTGCTTGTAAAGGGTTTTGGGGCCCCTTGAAAACCTGCTTTTACCTTAATCAAAAACAACTACTAGAGGAGAAACTCTTGATATGATCCTATGTGTGAGGACTATTTACTACTATAATATTCCATAGTAAGATTCACTTTAGGAAAGGAATCCTTCCAAATCAACAAGCTTTTGATACAAATAACTCATATCAACGAAAAGAGTTGAAGCCAACTTTTAGATCTTCTCTTTTTTCATTAACTAAATTCAATTCTTAAATTTTATTTCCCCTTAGAGGTTCTCTCGAATCCATTTCTTCCCCATTGTAATTGTTATGGCTACCTAATTATATTGAGTATCTCTTTAGGATGACCTTCCTTGTTTTAAATCACTCCTAATATCTAGTTTTTTAGTAGTTATTTTCTTTTTATTTTTTCCACCATTTGGAGTCTATTCCAACTCAATGTTAGGGTCCAAAGATAAACAAGAATGGTATTTATTAAGCACTAAACTAGAGAAAAGTTTCAACATGTCTTGTTGAGCCTTACTGAACTATTCATCTTGAGGAACCTCTTTATAAATCAAGAACATATTGACTCAAACGCTGTCCTTTATCAATTATTTCATATTGTGCATACCAAAGTTGTTTCTTGGTTGAACATCTAATCCTTCCTCAGTACTTTTATATTGATAAATGTAAACCACCTCCAAGAGCTCACCATATTTTATCATATGTTACTCTAAGAGGAAAAAGGCTAGCATTTGTTGTACCCTATTTTTAGATTATCATGTAATATTTACCTCTTTTTGTTCCTAAAAGTGTTGTTCTTCTACATAGTCAAGCTGCCTTTGGAAATATTTTTGGATATCTTCAAAGAAGGAAGATCTACCACATTCAATAATTTAGGGAGGAAAGGGTCAATCTCATCGTGGATGATGCCCACTTTCTTAGAAACAACCTTCAAAGGGGAAACACCCTTTATAACTTATTTTTTGGTCCTCCTTCTTAGAAATAGAAAAATGACATTAATCAAACATATGCCCATATCTATTATAGTTTTGGTAAAAGAATCCATCCTTTTCATATGTAATTGACTAATTCCATTTTTGCATATTTTGAGTTAAGGGTTATCTACAAAGATAACAATTTTTGCATCTCAACATTGACACATATTCTTGTGAACACTAACCTTTACTTTTGTAATTAATCTACCCGGGGGGCTGGATAAGCACTAGAACAAATCAGAGAACAAACTAGTAACCAGTTGACTGGTACACCATATTCTCTACATAACATGAATAATAGAATAATAGGGGCTCCGACCGATTGTGGATCCGACCGAGTGCGTGCGGACAATGGAGAGTCTCCTCTAGATAGATAGATAGATAGATAGATAGAGCTCCTCGCCCGCCATATAGATAGATGGGGATAGATAGGGCTCTCCCCTATTTCCATATAGATGGCAGTCGAGCAGCAATTATGCCATTGGTCAAGTCAACACTGTATCCGAAGTGATTTTTATGAGTTCAAAAAATAAGTTGAAAATACTAAGGAGGATCTTAGGAGTCCAAAATGCAAGAGACTGTCTGAGAAGGCAAACACAAGAGAAACAAAACATAAATTAGTAGAGGGATCAAGATTAGATTTCTATTTACAAAGAGAGAGATCATCTTTGTGGCCTTTATCAAATAACCACGGTCCTTTTGTCAACAACTTAAGAAGATATTCCTTAGTAAAAAATCTAAACAAGGAAATACCATCAACTATGGCACTAATAAACTCACTTTCTTTCAGTTATTACACTTATATGAAAGGATGAACTAAGTCAATATTGATTATAAAAGTAAATAAATTTGAAACTAGCAAGTGATGAAAATAGGGCATACAACTAAGAGGGGGGGTGAATCAGTTGTCACCAAAACCTACAACAACTTACTTTAATCTCAGATCTGATAATTAATAGTGAAAACATAAATCAACAAAACATCATGAACACACATAACACCAATATTTTTGACGTGGAAAACCCGATCAAGGGAAAAACCATAGTGGGAGCCAACCCACAATATGATGATACCATGTTAGAAGTATATGAAATATTACAATGGGGAATGCACATGCATTCAGGCACACTACCTAGAGATCAATGCTCAAAAATAGAAAAGGGTAACAACCGTGGGAAGACTCATTGTCTTACAAACACATTCAGACTACATCCGGAAGATCATGAACTGAGAAAATAGCATCTTCTAATGTCTGGTTACAGTTCTGGATAAGCACATACAACTTCCTCTTCTCACACTTCTTCTCTGTCTTTGAAAGAACAGTACAATATTTGCACATACACTTATCCACATCACACTTAATTACTAAGATATTATATTTATTTATATATGACATCAACCTTGAATCAATATCATCAAGATTGGCTCAACACATATCACCTAATTACAAAATTATAACCATACATGCTACAATATCACATGCGGACCAAAACAATGTCATCTAAGATATAGAATGAACCTAAATCACCACCTCGAATATGAAACACCTCCAAGAATTATGCATCAAACATCTGCAACACGCTACAAACATCATGTCGGCCAAGAACATGAAGAACACCACTGGACCAAACAAAATCATTAATAACATGCTCACCAATCAATGCAGACCACCAACACAAATAACACACAATCTAGAAACATCCACAAGCATCATGAATTACCACAACAACATATGCACCAACTCAAATTACTAGAATAATCGTTATCATTATACTGAACTTCAAGAACATTAGCTGAACTAATTGTCAACCTGAAAGATTTACTTGTGGACCTCTAAATCACAAACCACTTGAATTGAGGACACACATCAACATTTCCAACATAATTCCAAATCCACAAATCTAGATATTACAATGTGGAGCAATGCAGATCAAAATAGTGAACACTGGCAATACTAAATGCCAAAAAAATTGGCCACAACATAGATACTCATAACTCACTCAAAACTTCATGTGGACCTCTGACACTTGCACTAAATCAATTAGAGATATCACTCTACAAACGCTTTAATACACAAACACTGATCATCAATATACATCATAAATTAACTAACTAAACTTCATTGCATCACTGCTCAAGGCAAAGAAAATATGTTGACATCAATGACAACACATTTCTCAAACACTCAAAGATATCTTATAAGAACATATTTGCAGCACTCATGCAACAATATCCAACAATCTCCCCCTT
The DNA here is from genome assembly GCF_030272615.1 of Cryptomeria japonica. Lineage (NCBI taxonomy): Eukaryota > Viridiplantae > Streptophyta > Pinopsida > Cupressales > Cupressaceae > Cryptomeria > Cryptomeria japonica. The sequence continues at coordinate 435,598,369 of NC_081409.1, forward strand.
TGGCATTAATGGCAACATATGATGTGAAAAACAATCAATGTCAAAGAAATCAACAAGTCTCTTAGATAACTCTCTCCCACTAAAAAGAATTCTCTCCCCCTTAGATTATTACATAGTTTTTCACATGAATATCACTCCCTTTGACATCAATGGCAAAGGAACATATTTGCAAACACAAAATCTCACAAATTTGAACATCTAACTACTCCCCCTAAGTGGTAGCCACCTCATCAATCCAGGTCACAAGATATGACTGTGAAATACACCAGACTAATACATACTAATGCTCTTTAATTCTGATCGGGAGGGGAAATAACCCCTAAATTCTCTCTAAGATACTCAAAAGTATGCAAAGGCTTGGTGAAAATATTTACAATCTATTTGTTTGTAGTCACATATTCCAATCTGATTTCTTTCTCATTTACCTTCTCTCTCAAAAAATTAAACTTGATAGATGTATGCTTAGTCTTAGAATGCAACACCAGATTCTTAGAAATGTTCACAACACTTGAATTATCATAGTAAATAGAAATAGGCTCTTCATACATAATTCTTATATCTTTCAACATCTGCTTCATCCATATAACTTGAGTGTAATTGTTAGCAACAATGTACTCTGCCTCTGCAGTAGATAAAGAAATGGAATTCTACTTCTTACTCAACCATGAAACTAATATCTTACCCAATAAAAATGCACCACCACTAGTACTCTTTGGGTCATCAACATCTCCTTCCTAATCAACATCAGTAAATGCACTCAAAGTAAAATCATCATCTTTAGGGCACCATAAACCAAAATCAACAGTTCCTTTCAGATATCTAAAGATTCTTTTAACAACAATAACATGAGATTCCTTAAGATCAAATTGAATTCTAGTCACAAGATAAATAATATTCATGATTTATGGTCTAGTTTGAATCAAATATAACTATCCACCAATCATAGATCTGTATCTGGTCTGATTTGCTTTAGGGGAATCATCATCCTTAGTTAACTTAAATCCTATCACCATAGGGGTACCAACTGGCTTTGAATCTTCTAATCCAAAATTATTCAACAATTCCTTCATATACTTTGAATGAGATATAAAGATACCTTTATCTAACTCGGTAATTTGCAATCCCAAAAATAATTTCATCTCACCAATCATTGACATCTCAAATTCATTATGCATTTCATTAGCAAACTCTTTGCACAAACTATCATTTCCTCCAAAAATAATATCATCAACAAAAACTTCAATAATTAGAATGTTATCTTGATCAATCTTGAAATAAAAATTACTGTAAGCAATAGCTTTGTTAAATCCAAGCTTCAACAAATACTTATCCAATCTAGCATACCATTCTCTTAGTGCTTGCTTCAATACATACAAGGCTTTCCTCAACTGGAAAACCATATTGCTCTGATCAGTCAACTAAAATCCATCTAGTTTCTCTATGTATACCTCTTCTTCCAACTCACCATTTAGAAATGATGACTTGACATCCATCTGATAGACTTTGAAATCCCTGTAAGCAACATAAGAAAGAAATAATCTCATAGCTTTAATTCTTGCCACCAGAACAAAAGTCTCCTCAAAATCAATTCCTTCCATCTGTGAATATCCTTTACAAATGAGTCTAGCTTTGTTCCTAAAAAATTCACCTTCCTCATTCAAATTATTTTGAAAACCCCATTTAGTTCCAATTACATTTTTGTCTTTCAGCCTAGGTAGCAAAATCCATGTATTATTATTTTTAATCTGATTCAATTCTTCTTCCATAGGTTTAACCCAATGTTAATCTTTACATGCTTCATTCACATCTTTAGGTTCAATCTTAGAAATCAAACAATACTCAACCTGCAATTCTTCTCCTAGTCTGAATAGCTTTATTTTTATCTCTTATTATCTGATTTTCTAAATAATTTAATCTTACATACCTGGGAGTCTTAGTGTTTTTTCAGACTCTTGTGTTCTTTCTTCTACACTTGCACTATTTCCTTCACCTTGAGTTACCAGATTCACCAAAACAATTTGAACTTGCTTACCTTTATCAGAGCTATCATTCTGATCATCTGAATCATATCTGGAGGATCTGGGTTGTCTCTCCATACATTCGTCAACTTTGACATTAGCACTCTCAACTATCTTCCTCAATTTATTATTATAGCACTGGTAGGCCTTGCTTTTATTATAATAACCAATAAATATTCCTTTATCTTATCTAGCATCAAACTTCCCTAAATATTCATCTCTTCTGATATAACTATTAATTCTAAAAATTCTAAAATATTTAAAAGTAGGAGCATTACCAAACCATAATTCATAAGGAGTCTTACTAGTATCACCTTTGATATGCACCCAGTTATGAGTGTACACTGCAGTACTCACAACTTCTCTCCAATAGACATCTGGTACATTTCTTTCAATCATCATTGTTCTAGCAGCTTCCTAAATGGTTTTGTTCTTCCTCTCCACAACTCCATTTTGTTGAGGGGTTCTCAAAGAAGATAACCATCTCTTTATCCCATGCTCTTCATAGAATGTATTGAACTCACCGAAGATGAATTCACCATCTCTATCAGATCTCAGACACTTCATCTTCAATCCTATTTATATCTCAACCACAACTTTGAAAATCTTGAACTTCTCTAAAGCTTCAAACTTTTCCCTTAAGAAAGTAACCCACATCATCCTTGAATATGTTGGCAATTGACACTCATTCGGTGATTTCTGATGCTTGAGTTATGGTTTAGGGTTTTCATTGATGGAAACTCTTCTTGGATACTTGATCCAACAATCATAATTCCTCTTATCCAGAAGGAGTTAACCGGTAGCCAGCCAACTAGTAAATCAGGGTTATTCCAATGCAGTTTTGGTCCGAAAATATTTCCGATGATTGTGGCAATTTCGGTGACTAAGTTTGAGGTGAAAATGAAGAGGCTGACATTAATGAAGTATTTTGGAAAATTGTTTTGATCAGGTGCTGTCTTGTTAGAGATTGAATCCGACTTGAAGCTACATGTTACACTTTTGATAGCCGACTTGGAGGAGATTATTTTTGATATGACCGGATGTATAAGATTGAATTGGAGATTGGTTTTTGGTGTATTATTGTTGTGGTGATCCATTTTGGTGCGACTGAGTGCAGTTTCATGTGCACATTTGATTCCTAGGTGATTCAGTAGCTAAATGAGACAAAACTAGATCATATTGCAGAGTGAGTACAATCAAAGATCTTGTGCTTAACCGAAACTCATTCTTGCATTTTCAGATGCTATTTCAGAGTTCTTTAACTATATTTCCTCATTTTAATTGAATTTTAAGTCAGTGAGACTTCCCTAAAGGTTGTAGCCTTCTAGGTCATTGCAGTGAGCTCTAGGTAGTGAGCTTGAATACAAGTGCATTCCCCGTCTATGTAATATTTATGTACTCCTGGCCATAGTATATGAATATTGTGGATTCCATTCCCATCATGGTTTTTCTCTTTTAGGTTTTTCACGTAAAAATTCCAGTGTTGTAGATATGTGGTTTATTTATTGCTTGCTTATGTTATTTACTATTATGCATTGCTAACTGATGACTAAAGATTAAGTTTGTAAATTTGAATTCTGAAAGAACACTGATTCACCCTCCCTCCCCTCTTAGCATACTTTGACTCTAACAATTGGTATCAGAGCCTAGTTCCTCTAAGGAAGCTTAACCTCTTAAGGAAGGTTAGGGAGATTGATTCAATGGATTCTAGTTTTCAGATACAACTCAATGTGGAACTTGAGGATCTTGATGCAACTAGAAATGAGATCTATACCTTGAAGAAGAACATGAATGATGCTGATGATTTCATTAATGACCTAAAGGATCAAGCCAACATCTCTAGAGAAAAGAGGAAGGAATTGATGGACAAGCTCAAGGAGAAAGAAGATCAGATCATGGAATTCCAGGATAAAGTTGATGAAGTTAAGAAGCTTGAGAGAGAGAATGCCTCTTTGAAGAATGAGATGCAATCCATTGTGATGAGGCTGAATAAGGAGACTGAGGATTAGAAGAAGAATGAAGAAAATATGGCACAATCATTGAAGGAAAGAGTTGATGAATGTTTCAAGCTTACCTATGAGAACGATCAGTTGAAGCTTGAGTTGACACAGTCAAGTAATAACGGTCAAGAACTTGAAAGACAAATTGCTAGTTTAAGGGATGAACTTGCTACTGTCAATAAATACAAAGACAAATTCAAAGCTAGCTCTACAAGGGCTATGAGAGATGGTACAAAAAAAGCCACGAAGCCAAAGACTACTCCATCTCTATCCAAATCTAAGGTGATAGAGTCTTCTCCCACTGTAGTGAAGACACCTCTGGTTCAATCTGAACCCTCTAGCTCATCAACTAAGGGCAAGGGTGTTCTGAGGAAGAAGCAGAAAGCTCAAAGGGAGTATGTAGTAGTATTTTTGGTGGCATCTGAGACAGAATTTGATGCAAAAATTCAAAAGGCCTCCAAGAAAGGATAATTTTCTAGGGTAATCCAGAAGCCTCAGTCCAGTGAAGAAATGAAAGGGCAGGAAGAGAAGAAAGTAAAATCTGAACCTATTCCATCCAGTAGGCCAAAGAGAGGACGGAGAGTTAAATATGACTTGGATGAAGTAATTGAATCTGGTAAGATGGAAACAACTCAAACCAAGTATGATATTATTCCTACTTTATCTGCTCAGGAATTAATTGATGAAATTTTCAAGGATGGGAACTTGAAGAACATTTATGCATATTATGAGAATTTAGATGATAATGATACAAGACAAATTGAGGAGGCACTAGTATTACATTTGGATGTATTTAGAAAGACCTTAATTGAACTAGAATGCTATCTTCCAAAAGATCTGTATAATCTTCTTGATGCTAGAATAAAATCAGCAAGTCAGATTGACAAAGAAATGAAAGAAAATGAACTGGTCAATCAATGCACTACTATCATTGTTGAAGAAATTGATAGGCTGATTTTGCAAGCAAATAAAAAGGAATTCAGGAGAAAACACAAAGTTAACAGCCTTATAGTGGGGAGAGTGGGGGAAATAAGAAAAGAAACCATTAAAATATGGAAGAAATTTCTCATTGAGAACTGACTAGTAGAATCTGATTCACATGATTGATCCTCTCAGGCAGAGAACCCTCCAGTACCTAATGAAGAAAAGATGGAGGATACATAGGATGTTGCAAAGAAACAAGTTTTGGATTCATTAGAGGTTGAGCATGATAAGGAAAAAGACAAATCAGTTGAGATAGAGGTTGGTGCACCAAGTGGTGACACCGGTGCACATAAGGCACCCATAGAGGATAAAGGAAAGGAAGGGTGGGATGAGGAAAAGAAAAAGGAAGAGGAGAAGCAAGAGGATTAGAGCAAGGGGAAAAGAAAAGTGTCAGAAACTCCAATCCTTATGGAAATTGACACTTCCAAAATTCAAAGCCAAGGGACTTTTCCTCAATTTAACATCAGTTTTGACAAGCCATTTAATCAAATGTATCTGGTTGAAAGAATGATTGATGTTGCTTCTCTTCAAGATCAAGCTATTCAGAAGTTAGCACAAACTGAGTCAGAAGAAAATAAGCTTATTGAGAAATCTAAAAGAAACTTTTTGAGAAATCTGTTAAAGTTTTAGAACAAGTAGTACCAGACTTGCAACTTGATGCTAATGCACATTCATCCAGTAAGGTCCAACACTTGGTAGATCATAGATCTACTCAATTTGATTGTTTGACCAATGTATCAACTAGGCAGGCTTTGGAGAAATTCAAATATGCAAGAATACAAATATTTTTTCAAATGATTGATAGTGATAAGGCCCAACTAGACAAGGAACTAAAATTAATTAATGAATGTATGCAGGAAAATGTGGTGATCAAAACAAATAAATTGAGATCAAATGACCTACATACCATTGAGACTCATAGTGCAAGTATAAACTAATTTAAACTAGTTTAACTTCCCAAGGGGTGTCCCATTGTTCTCTATCTCACAAGATCCCTAAAGTCAATGTTTTCCTCGCAGATCATTGAGCAAATGACTTAGGAATGACAACTCCAAGAATGAGTGATATTGTGATCTATATGCATGAATGCATTCTAAGATCTATATGATATGTTAAATGCTATGATGATTAAGTTAATATGAAGATAGTGATATGATAAAGATATTTCTAAATTATCCTAACATGATATACTAGCATGGATATACTATTGATATGAAAAATGCTTCTAAATGCTATGATGATATTTTAACAAAGCGAGGCTTAAATTATTAATACAATTAGACTATAATGTAGATGCATGAAACTTGGTTCTAGAGAATGAGGAATGAGAGCTCTATTTATAGGGAAAATAGGGCAATGGAGGGTTAAGATTGAATAATCTCAACAAGGGCTAGGATTGAAAGTTACTCAATCCATGTTTATAATTTTCACCAATGAAATGGTAACAATTGTCAACAAGAGGTGGCTTGAGAGGAGATGCAAGAGGCATTAAATGTGTGAGGATACATGAAGGTTACCTTAGGAGGTAAGGTTATGGCTAGGTTAGGGTCATCCATGGGATAAAGATTTTACCCAAGGGGTAAACTCTTATGAAAGGGTTAATAGGATAACTAGGGTCAAAGCCATGAGTGCTTGATGAGACCCTTGGGTTAGATGAGGATTAAGTTAGAGAGAAAGTCTCTAAAAATGAGGGGAGGTTTAATTAACCATTAATGGTTTGGAAGAATTTGGGGACAAATTTGTAAGAGTCATTCCAAATTTGGGGGAACTCAACAAGTTATCTTGTTGAAGAAAATAAAGCCTTTAATGCATTTAGAAGACTTTCTTCCAAATTTGAGAAGTGACCTCCTCAAATTTAGGGAAATGACATGATTAGAGGGATTTAAGCTAATTTATTAGGATTAGATGGGTTCTATAAGAATGTTTAAGAGGCAAGTTGGAAATGTAGGAGAGGGCAAGTGGGAGAAAAATAATTTTAATTAAAATAAAATGTTTTATTTCAACTAAAATAGATGCAACTTGCATAAGTACAAGTGGGGGGATTTTTTATAAATAAATTAGATTTATTTATATGCAAGGGTCAATTTAATTAAATGTAAATTTAATTAAAAGGAAGAAAGGGGGATTGATTAAATAAAGTGATTTATTTAATTAAAGGCTAGAAAAGGTGTAGGTGAATTTAATTAAATAAATTGAGTAATTCAGTTAATCAAATAGATGAAAATGAAGAAATTAATTAAATAGGATTTAATTAATAGGAGGGATGGGGTTTAAATAAATATTAAATATTTATTTAAGAAGGTGGTCAGATTTATATGTCTACATTTTGCCCCTCTTTGAAGTGACGTGTGTGCACATGTTGATTCAAAGAAAATCACTTGATATGCTACCAAAATTTTATCGATATGATGTCATGTGTCAAAATGTTTGATATGATGCCCCAGATGTGGATTTGATAAATTATATTGATGATGCCCCCTCGAGAGATGAATCAAGGGTATGTGTGAAAGATTTGTCAAATTGGTAAAATTTGTGATTTTGTGAGTTGACTGTGATATGAAATATTGATGATGTCGGATGCACAATTTGATTCATCTCCCGAAAAAATGATATGTATAAGGTTAATAATGAAAAAGTGGGAATAAAATACATGCCCCACTTATTAACCCTATGGTTTACCCTATTAAAAGGTAAAAAGTAATTTTGAAAAATCATTTGCACACTTGTCTTCTTGCAATTTGGACATTTGGAGCTTTCATCACAATGTCGATTCCATACCAATCTCACCGTTTTGAGTTCGTTAGGCCATATCGAAGACCCACCGCATATGGCCCACTAGTAAGTGTCTTGAATCTGTGTCATTTTTTATTAATTTTGTCAATTTTTGCCACGTTTTCATTTTGTTGGGTCGAATTTTGATAGTTTAGTGCATAGGGTAGTTAGTTTAGCGTGTATGAACCCTAAGTCTAGGTGTAGTATGTTGATGCCAAATGTTAGCGCATTTGGGGGGTAGATTAGTGCGTAGGAGTAATTTATTGCATTCGAAGCATATTATAGCGCATAGGGTGGTACAGTTAGTTCATTGAGTGATTTAGCGCTTTGAAGGAACAAGGTAGCACACAAGGAGTTTGTTCTAATGCGTGGCTATGTTTTAGCGCATTCACATAAAAGTTTAGTGCATGGGTAGTAGTTTAGCGCATTGAAGCTCTGGATTAGCACATGTAGTAAAAAAGTTGGAAAAATGGTTTTTGAAATGAGTCGTAAGTCTAATGGATTGGATAGCTCATGTAGATGTCAATATGGGTCATGATTTGATATGGGTCCTATGTGCGTTATGATGCCTGATTTTGATATGTTGCTGGATTTTGATATGGGGCTATGTTCTATATGGATCGATTTGTAATAGGAGTCTCTTTTTGATATGGGTCTGTTTTTGTTTTTCGATATGGGTCAAGTTGCCGATATGAGTCACTTTTCGATATGGGTCTATTTTTGTTTTTTGATATGGGTCACTGATTGTGCTACATTGATATGATGCTGATATAGAATTCTTTGATATGGTATTCTCATTGATTTTATCGATATGATGCTTTGTGTTGATATGGTTCTTGATGTACTGATATGGTTCATTGATTAATCATTTGATTGCGTTGATATGATTCATTGATATGAATTATTGATATGGATTACTAATATGATGCTCGCTTATTGTTCCACTGATATGAATCGCTGATATGATGTTTGAATTTTGTGTTATTGATATGAATGGCCGATATGGATCACTGATATGATGTTGATTTGGTTTCACTAATATGATGCTTTGATTGCTGATTTGGATTTGGTTTCACTAATATAAATTTATGATATGAAGTTTGTTTCCCTGATATGAGGTTTTGATGTGAATTTCATTTCACTGATATGATGCTGATATGAATCACTGATATTGTTGGAAACCAACAACACTGAGGGGGGGTGAATCAGTGTTATACCAGAATAGTAGATTTTATCATTAAAAAAATATTCATTCACCAACCGGTATACCGATATAAACAAAATTGAAAGAACTAATGCAACCAATAATCCAACCATATAAATGAGAATCATAACACACAAATTTATACGTGGAAAACATCAAAGAGGAAAAACCACGGTGGGATTTGTGACCCACAATATCAATCCACTGGCCATATGAAGAGATATTACAATATATGGTGGGCTTGCACTTGCAGGAAGGCTTAGAGCCTAGAGCACACTGCTCAATCATAATAGGAGCCTCACTGACTACATAAAATTCTAGACAATAATCTAGAGAAGTGTGAATTGCTAAGATAGCATCTTCTATGCCAGAATAGAGTTTCGGTTAAAACCCTAAACCTATGTGCCAGAATAACCCTTACAATGAATTCCTCACATACATAACCTCTCTGATATATTTCACATCATATCACATTTACATATCCATTACATTATATCCCTACCATATCAAAATGATCTTAATCAATCTGCCCTATATATCCTATACAAAAATTATGCCTTATGTCATCTTACAAGGATATATACAATATCAGATTACATGTCGGTCCTATAAGATAAATGAATAAACATTAAAACAAGTTGCCGATGCCGGATCCAAGATGTGTCAGCCTCCAATACCGATGACCTTTACTATACCATGTTGGCCTACATTCTCGGTGACCAAAAAAATCTTCTATCCTGCTGGTGCCGATGTAGAGTCTGTGAAGTGCCTGCCGATACACCATATGAAGTCAGAACCCAAAATCATGTTGCCATCAATGACAACATAGTGAAACCAACCAATAGAGTGCCAATTTCCAAAAATCTCCCCCTTTGGCATTGATGGTAACACTCATGTGAAAAATGGTCACGGTTTCATCTTGCTCTGCTCCCCCTGAGCTGAATATGCAAAATACTCCGTATCTCCAAAAAATCCTAAATTTTGTAACTCCCCCTAATGTATGCAACTCTTCATTCTTTTTCACATGTATACTACTACCCATTTGACATCAATGCCCAAAAAAAATAATAAAAAGAATGTCAAAGAATAAGTACTGTACACTGAATACCTCCAAAAAATGTCTTACCGGACCTTGACCAATTTCAAGATTTCCAAATAAGCTTTCTAAAGTAACTCCACATAAGTATCCCAACCGGTTTTGAATGTGTTGGAGATAGATATAAGTCCACTCAGTAAATATGCAAGTGATTCTTTCTCATTAACTTCTGTCGGTGTGGGCTTTCCTAGCATATCCATGCATTCCTTCTTATGTACACAAAGTGAATCCAATCTTGGACTCAAACCTTTGAGACTTCTAGCTATCTGAATGATCTTATCTCTTTCCTTTTCAAGAGTAGAAATTTGGTTCTCCAAAGTCAAAATTTGTCCATCAATAGATGTTGTCAGTGAAATTAGTCCATCAAAAGAGTTAGCAATATTAGCAATTTTCTCATGTATCTCTTTTATCTTTTTATCTACATTTGTTGTAAGTATCTCAGTATTGCAACATACCCTATATATATTAGTACATTATTTCAAACAATTTTCTATCAAAATTAGCTTCTCCTCAATCTTTTCCTTCTCTCTCAATGATCTGATCAAAAGTAGCTCTCTTAGCCAAAGTGAATTTTTCAAGTGCTTGCCGGTTAGAGATTTGTTGTAAGGATTGAAAGTCTTTTGATATGTGCTCAGTGATTACCTTAAGCTTTCCAAAAGGGCTCGCTTCATTTTCAATCTTTCCTTCATTAGTTTCTGAGCAACTATCATCATTAGTTCTGTGGGACTCATCTCTGTGATGGTTTTCTTTTCAACTAGAGAAGTGTCAATTGTCAATAATGATGTGCCAGCAACTGGTTCCCTACCGGATTCTCCTATTTTCTCTAATGATTTATCCTTTAATACCTCCCCACTTACACCAGTGTCTTCACCACTTGGTGTAGTCTATGCAACTATTGATTCTTCTCTAGGAATAGTATCCTCAACCTGTACATTAGTATCCAGAGGATAATTTTCCTTAATGTTAGTATCCTGTACAATGTTCTTAGCATTAACCGGTGTCTCTGTATTTGTCTATACATTTACCGGTGGCTCAATTTCCACTATCTTGATATTCTTCAAAACTGAGGGTGGAGTACCCATGATCCCTTTGCCTTTCCCTTCAACTGGTGTATCTACAGTCTAGGTTTTGGTCTCCGGTGAAGTAAAGAATCCTCTGTGTTCTCCCAAAAAATTTGATCCAAGCCTTCTATGTTTCTTTTATTACCTAATTCATCCTTCCTAACATCAGGCTAGTTATTTTTTATTTTCTATTGAATACCTTCCTATTTGCAGCCTCAATTGTCTTATCCATTTCATATGGAGTTATGCTAACACAAATAGCTAAAAGTTCTTGCATCTTAATGTGTTTGTCTTCTTGCATTGTAGATAGCCTTCTAGCATCCAACATGTTATATAAATGTGCTGGTATTTGATTTTCTATCTCTATTAATACTTTCTTATAGATATCCAAATACAATAGAATTACTTCCTCTACCTCTCTCTGTTCATCAACTTCTAATGTATCATAATAAGACAACATTTTTCAGCATCCCATCCTTAGTTATTTCATCAACAATTTCAGCACAAGTCATAAGTGGTATAATAGTCACATTACTAGTCTCTAGTGCCAAATCAATGTCTCTCTTCTTCCTCCTTCTGGCAGTACCGGATGCAGTTGTTGATGTGGCCTTAGGTGCCTGATTTTGTGTCGGTAACTTGATGGTGACATTCCTAACCAGTTGTTTCTTTACTTCCACTTTAGGTTCTTCCAATTTCTTTCTCACAACCCTTTTGAAAGATAATGGTGTGTTATCTTCATACTCAAAATCTATAGTCACAGGTTCAATGTGAACTATCGGATCCTTCCTCTTTATTCCTTTCTCTGGGACAACATCAATGAGTGCCTTAATGTCCTTTGAAACCTCCTGTACAAACTTAGTTGCCTTTTCTTCTTGTTTTTCCCTTTTCTTTTGATTGAACTCAATTTCAACCTCAAGAGTCTTTTGCTAAGCAGTTCCACAGGGCTTCTCTGCCTCATCTATTTCTTCATCTAATAGAATTTTTGCATATGCATCAAGAATTAATGCATCTACCGCATAGCCCATTTTTGCTATCCAAATCTTTCGGGGCTTGACTGCCTCCATGAGGGTCTCATTTTTCTTAACCATGATATGTCGATAGAGTATTTATCTACTATATGCTTAGATACTCTTATTCTAGACCTCATAGATTTTTGAAAAGCTTTAAAGTAACCCCATACCTTATCATCTCTCAGACTTCCCGATGCAGAAATTGATTGATTTAGCTGTCTTCCTACCAGGATGTCAAAAGCCAATTGCTTCCTACCAGAACTGGGAGTATCATTCAAAAAGTATAGCCTTAAGTAGACTAAAAGGTTTCCAAAATGGAAGGTTCCCTTCTTCTCACCTTTAATTTTCCCTAAGTTGATCAATAATTCTTCAAGCATTCAGCCACAAAAAACTATCTTGATATTATCCCTCATCATCTTATATGCAGCCAAAATACATGAACTGGAAACTGAATTCAGTTGGTTAGAATAATTTACCTTGTAGCCTATAACCATGCTTACAAACTTGATGTCTATGTCGGTGATAGCACTCACCTTCATTGATCTCTTGTATGATGTGGCATCAGTGATCTTCCCCACAAAGTCGTTAGATACTTTCTTATCCGGATGTTGCACTATTGATGACAAGCTAGTAATTGCCCAGATGACTTCCTTAGTAATTTTATAGGGTCTATCCAACCATATGAATTCCCCATGTACTCTTCTTAGTACATATTTGACTATTTCATCCTCGAACTCTGAAATATCCAGAATATCTGTGAACCCTAGATCTTCAATGTGTTGATATGCTGATTTGATCTTACATATGCTGATTTGATCTTACTAGATTCTCCCATGAGTTCATTCATATACATCCCTTTGATCTCTGAAGTGCCTAATTCCTCTATATGACAATGGATGTATGCCCTAACATCCTCTACATATACCACTCCCTCCGAAACGTGAGAAAATGCTCCAACTGAATCTTCCTAGGTAGCCACATGTGGATACTACTTGAAAAATTGGCCTAGGGAGGTCCTTAACCTCTACTACAGTTGGATTTGCAATGCAAATAGGAACAAAAAATGATCACGCTTCCATGTTTCAAGAAAAATACCTTTAGATCATTATCGGTGAAAACTTTTAACAAATCCTTCCAGACGTCGGTGTGAATGCTCAAGAAGAAATCTGATTGCCTCTGATTGCACTAAGTTGCTCTGAATCACTCCAAAATCGCTCTAAATGTTGGGTGAATAATAATGAAGTGTATTCGACATTTTATCCATCAAGAAAAAAACCCTAATCTTCTATTCACATAAATGACTGTCAATGAAAGATATCGAATCTCACTCTGAACATATCAATGCTGGATAATCCTTTCCAATATCTGGAACATCTTCCAGAATCTCCTCTAGGGGCATATGCATCATCTTCCATGAAATTTTTCCTACCCCTAAGGCATCTGCCTTAGTTACCGGATGAGCTCACTGCAAGTCCAAGAGCAACCTCTTCTGCCAGATAGGTAACCGGGACATTCCCATCTAATGATTTCTCTTCAGTCTTCCTCACCCATCTCTAAGTATGATCTTGATGGATTTCATTAACCTTCTCTTTTCCTTTTTCATTTGATCCTCCATTTCCAACTGGTGGATTTCTACTTCTATAGAACTTAACAATATGTCCAACTTCATTGCATACATAACATGTAACATTGTTCTTTTTAATTGCCTTGCTAAAACCGGTGAAATTGCTTGACTTGTACTAATTAGCTATATGTCCAAATTTTCCACAAGCATAGAATTTTATATTCATTTTGCAGTCTTCTATCTTATGAACAATTTTATTGCATTTAGAACATTTACCGGGAGTAGAATCTGGCTTTTGATTTCCTTTGTTTTTACATTGCCTAGCCATGTGACCAAATTTATTGTAAACAAAACATCTACCATTGAATTTATAAGCATTGAATTGCCTTACCAGTGCCTTATGGTTTTGATCTTCATTAGCAATACCGAAACTTTGCCCTTTCTCAATTCCAAGTCCATTGGAATCTCCAATCTGCCTTTGTCTCTTTAGTAACTCATCAAGTTGTGCTGAGCTGATCTTGATTTTTTCTTTGTACTCACTTAGAGAAGTTAAATCATCTCTTATTACTATCATTTGTCCTTCAAGCTCTTGTTTATTGTTCTAGGATTGTACCAAATCAGTTCTCTACATATCATTTTCATGAGCCAACCTACTACATTCTTCAAATTTTTCTTCGGGGATACAACAAGATTTTCTTCCTTTTTCTTTCTGTCTTCAATTTCTTTAGACATCCTCATAGTTATAACTTTCATTTCATTCTTCATAACCATGTTGTCCTGACTCAATTTCTGACATTATTCCTTAAGTGCATTTTTCTCTTCATCATCCTGATTTTGCAAAAGTTCCTTCCTCCTAGCTTGAATAGATGATAGCCTTTCTTGTAGGACAAGAATAAATTCGTTAGCAAAATTCAACTCATCTTGTATATTTAAGTTCTTCAATCTTTCAGCATCATAATCTTTAAGTGCCATCTCAAGCTGCTTCTCTAAAGCCATATTCAATGATTTCGGTTTCAGGATCTTCCTCAAGTTGTTAAACTTCCACCGAGGCACAAGGCTTTGATACCAATTGTTGGAAACCAATAACACTGAGAGGGGGGGGGTGAATCAATGTTATACTAGAATAGTAGATCTTAGCCTTAACAAAACATTCATTCACCAACCAGTACACCAATATAAACAGAATTGAAAGAAGTAATGCAACCAATAAGCTAAACATATAAATGAGAATTATAACACACAAATTTATACATGGAAAACGTCAAAGAGGAAAAACCACGGTGGGATTTGTGACCCACAATATCAATCCACTGGCCATATGAAGAGATATTACAATATATGATGGGCCTGCACTTGCAGGAAGGCTTACAACCTAGAGCACATTGCTCAATCACAATAGGAGCCTCACTAACTACATAAACTTCTAGACAATAATCCAGAGAGGTGTGAACTACTAAGATAGAATCTTCTATGCCAAAATACAACTCTAGTTTAAGCTCTGTCTATTCCGGTTAAAACCCTAAACCTCTGTACCAAAATAACCCTTACAATGAATTCCTCACATACATAGTCTCTCTAATATATTTCGCATCATATCACATTTACATATCCTTTAAATTATATCCCTACCATATCAAAATGATCTTAATCAATCTGCCCTATATATCCTATACAAAATTTATGCCTTATGTCATCTTACAAGGATATATACAATATCAGATTACATGTCGACCATATAACATAAATGAATAAACATTAAAACAAGTTGTCGATGCCGGATCCAAGATGTGTGAGCCTCCAATACCGATGACCTTTACTATACCATATTGGCCTGCATTGTCGGTGACCAAAGAAATCTTCTATCCTGCCGGTGTCGATGCTAGTGCCGGTGTAGAGTCTGTGAAGTGCCTGCCGGTACACCATATGAAGTTGGAACCCAAAATCATGTTGCCATCAATGACAACATAGTGAAACCAACCAATAGAGTTTCAATTACCAATAGATATGATGTTGATTTTGTTTAAAACTGATTGAAGTGAGAACTGATGGTGGTTGTGCTTGTGATTGGCAAATAGAGCTCGGTGTGTTACAGACTCAAAAGAGATTCCTGAAGCCACGGGCACTTATCCCATGCTTGGCACAGGCTGGTTGGGATGCAATTGAGAGATGTGGGTTATCATCTCTATTAGACATGCCCCAATATACCATTAATCGAGGGTTATTGACAGCATTGGCAGAGAGGTGGCACAGTGATATGAACGCCTTTCATTTTGTGATCGAGGAGATGACAGTGACATCAGAGGACTATTATCGGATCTTATGGATTCTTGTGGTTGGGGATTTTCTACCGTATGAGCAGACAGAGGAGGGTGGTATGGAGGCTCTGCGATGTGTATTCCAGGATGATCACATTAGTGGTTACGAGAGCCCATGGGAGGAGTTTTTGGATTTGGGTTATGCTCCTCTCCCTTTAGTGATAGCAGGTTTCATTGGTGGTTTCCTCTGTCCGGACCATAGGTCATAGGGACTAGTTGTAGGATGGGGTTTGGTCCTAGAGGATATGGTCATACAGGGGCACATGTTTGCATGGGGTTCGTGCATGTTGGCCCACCTATACATGGAGCTCCACTAGGTAGTGTATCTGGGATATACTAGTCTATCAACAAGGGTCACATTATTATAGGTGTGGGCCTAGGAGCACATAGTGGTGACACGACTGCTTGCAGATAGAGATACACCAACTGGACAACCTTATGCATATAGGTAGAGTTGTCCAATGTAAGTTGGTCAAACTAGAGCATTGGCACAGGGTTTTGGATGATATAGACACAGTCATCTGGAGACCGTATATGGATTGTGAGGTGTGGGCTAAGGATGGGATAGAGATGCCCTATGTGTACATGTCTAGGTATCTGATTGGGTGAACACCCTTCATTATTAAGAGGTTTTTGCATGGATGCATCCAGAGATAGTATGGGAGACAACAGGGTATTCCCCAGGGAGCTTGTTTGTATGATCATCGATGACAGGATGTGCCTGAGTTGGGCCGGACCATAGATTATGTTGCAGCAGTGGAAGAGTACATGACCTTGGTAGGACAGATATGGGACTATGGGGCCGGGGTAGTGGATGTTGGTATGACAGAGGAGTTCTCAGCATACTTCATGGCACATGTAGTGGCTCATATATCTGATCCAGCAGAGCCATTGCCATCTTCTGATGATGAGGAGGAGGATCGGCCACAAAGGTGAGGGAGTCCTAGGTAGAGAGAGGAGGGGGGAGATGGGGGTGGAGGGGGTGATGGTAGAGGAGGTGAAGGGGGTGGAGGAGGTGGAGGGGGAAGGTGTGGTAGAGGTGGTCTCATGCTTGGGGTAGGTGGAGGTGTGAGGATAGACATGGTGTAGCGTTCACCCGATCTGGATGCAGTCATTTGAGGATGGAGAGCAGAGGCGTTATGGGGCTGACATGACATGATCCATCTAGTAGAGATCTGGGAGTTGGGACATCTACTACTAGACCTTTCTGCCTCAGAAGATAGTCACACCTGAGAGACCTCCTTTGTTGTACTGATAGACATGATACTCATTTGTATATTTTGACAGTTTTGTGAGATATTTATGGTATATGGCCTTGATTCCCTTTGATCCACATGTGATGTGTTATTGGTGATTATTGATTTATGATATGCATGATTTGGTATGATGATGCTATGAGGATGATTAGATGATTAGATAATGATGATTTTCTTGAGATTTTAATGTTTGATTATTACATGATGATGTGAATGCATGATTTGTGATGGAATGGTTGATAATATGATGATGCATTGATATGTTATTGATATATATGGTGTTTACTTTGATATGAGATGTGATGTTATTTGAATATTTTGATGTGAGATTTATCTTGAAAATGAGATGTAAATGATAATGATATGAGATGTATCTTGAAAATGAGATGGAAATGATAATGATAATGATATGAGATGTATAAATGCAGCTAAATGAATGCAACTAAGTATGAAATGCCAATAAATGATCATTGTAATCTTGTCGTTGTCATTCCTATTAGTCACTTTGTTTGTTCTCTTTTTGTCATCATTGAGATTTTGATATGTTGAAACTTAATACAAGCATCATGGTATAATTTAAACCATGATGACCTAAGTATAACTTACATGATTTTTGATATTGCAAGATGACACAAGCGTCGAGGTATAATTGAACCAAGATGACTTGAGTGTTGCTTGTGTAAAACAAACAAGAGTTAACCATTTTTATGTGCAAAATGGAAAGTATCTTCAATGATATGTTTCTAATCATGTCTTGAGAAAAATTTGCACCATATGAATGATCGCCTCATAGACAGAAAACCAAAGAAAATATCATATTCCTTTGTTGCTTCTCTAGCACAATGCATCCTTGAGTAGCTCAGGAAATCTAATGGTTTAGAAATCAAGATACAAATAGTCAAAACTTCATTGCAAATGTAAACAAATCATAATTTAGAATAGATCATCCATCGTGTGTTTGTTGCAGTTTCAGTAGGACAATGATCATGTTTTCTAGTTCAATAAGTAGTTTTGACATTGGTTTCCTTAGTATGTTGCGATCCTTGTTTGTTGTCTGAATGCTAAAGCGAGATGAATTATGCCCCCAGCTATGGACATATTCTGATGTGGATATATACATTGATCACCAAGCCATGGTGAGATATGATATGGATAACTATTTAGATAATCAAGGACACTAACTATGCTAAGTATGTCTGGGATAATGTTGTGTGTATAAGTGTTCTGCGATGGCTATGGGCTTAGATAGATGGATTAAAAATATGATGTGAGTATCGATAGATAGAGGAAATGTTCTCTCATAGATAGCGCCTGTTGCCAGGTTTTCACCACTTCTTTTTATTGCACTTTTGATTTGTTTATCATTTTTTTGTGTTTTTCTAATTTTTTATATTTTTTTGTATCACAAGGTGCCTGTTTGCCAGGTTTTCACCATAGTGACAATTTTTGATACTTTTTTAAATTTTTTTGCTTTTTTGCTTGATCCATGCATTGGATGACTCAAGTGTAGAACTTCTTTAGATGAATGTTGTTGGTTGGTTCATTGAGCACCTCCCCTTTTGAATTTGACAACTGATATGCTCCTGATTCATAGGCTGATATGATTACAAATGGTCCCAACCAATTAGGTTCAAATTTCCCCTTCTTTTCCTGAGTTTTTTTATTTCTAGGATTTTCTTTTAGAACCAGATCATCAATTTTGTAATCCCTTGGGATGACCTTATGATTATAGCTTTTGCACATTCTTTGTTGATATGCCTTGAGATTATCGAAGGTAGGTTGGTGATGTTCATCAAGCAACTCTAGCTATTATAACATGTTGACTCAATATTCCTCATCTGGAATGAGGCCTTTCAAGGATACCCGAAGTGACAAAATCTCTACCTCAAGAGGTATAATAGCTTCTAATCCATACACCAATGAATATGGTGTAGCTCCTGTAGGTGTGCTGATATTTGTTCTGTAGGCCCAAAGTGCAAGATTGAGATGCACATGCCAATCTTTGCCAGCATCATTCACAATTTTCTTGACGATTTTCACAATTGTTTTGTTTGAGGCCTCTGCTTGACCATTCCCTTGTGGATAATAAGGTGTTGAAAAGTGATTTTGGATATGGAATCGCTCACAAAGCTCTTGGACATCTTTATTTTTAAAGGGTCTTCCATTATCTATGATAATGGGGCTAGGGATGATGTACCGGTAGATGAGGTAATTTAAAATGAAGTAATCAACTCTTTTCTAGTCACTGTAGTCAATGGAGCTTCCTCAATCCATTTGGTGAAGTACTTAGTGGTCGTGATGATGAACTTGTGCCCATTTGATGAGGAAGGATGTTTTTTTCCCACTAGATCAAGTCCCTATTAACAGAAAGGCCATGATGTGGTGAATGGTTGTAACTCTTATGTTGGCACATGTATGAGGTTGCCATGAATTTGACACTTAAGACATTTCCTAGCAAACTGATAGAATTCTCTCTCTATTGTTAGCCAGTAATATCCCATCCTTAGGAGTTTCTTAGCAAGAATAGGACCACTTGAATGCATACCACAAATACCTTCATGAAGCTCATGTAAGGTAGAGTCAAATTCATTATGATCAAGGCATCGAAGAAGAGTACCATCAAGACCTCGACGATAAAGTGTGTTAGCAGTTAAAGTGTAGCGGGTTGCTTGTCGGATAAAGCTTCTTTTTTGGTTATGAGATAAGTCAGGTGGGATGGTATTGTCTTTGAGATAGTTATGGATTTTTCCATATAGAGGGGAATCAGAACTGGTCAGGGTACAAATAACTTGGGATTCTGAATTGTCATAAGTTGGGGAAAATAATTGCTCCACCAGGAATTCATAATGATTATGTTTATCTAGAAGTTGTAGGATCGAGGCAGTAGTGGCCATTGCATCAATAGCTCTGTTATCCAACCTTGGAATCTGATTGAAGCTGATGTTCAAAAAATACTTCTTGAAATTGTCCACCATGCACTTGTAGGGCATCAACTTGTCATCCTTTATTTGATAATCATTGTTGACCTGATTGATGATTAATTGAGAATCTCCATAGACTTTCAATCTTATGATTCTCCATTCCACAACTATTTTGATACCAGTCATCAGGGCTTCATACTCGGAAATGTTATTGGTGCAAGAGAACATCAATCTATAGGATCTTGGAAGTGTATGTCCCTTTGGAGTGATGAACAATATGCTGACACCTAATCCATGTTTGGTATAGGATCTATCAAAGTATAGGGACCATTTCTTAAGTGTGATAATGAGTACAACTGTATTTGGAAATTCCACATGGAGTGGATTTTTGTTTGGTAAAGGTTCTTCTGCCAGTTGATTTACAATTGCTTTTCTTTTGATGGACTGTCATTCCATGTATTGAATGTCGAACTCACTTAGGTTCATAAGCCATTTAGCTAACCTACCTATGAGAGTGGCTTTTCTAAGTAGATATTTTAGTGGGTCAATTTTTTTGCTACTAGCTTGATTGTATGGGCTAGCATGTAGTGGTGAAACTTTTGAGAGGTAAACACCACTACCAAACAAGCCCTTTCAATGAATGTATAGTTGAGTTCATATCCATTCAAAGTCATGTTGATCTAGTAGATAGCCGTTTCCTTCCCCATTGGATCTCCTTGTGCCAGTAGTACCCCCAGTGACACTTATGTTGCTGATATATAGAGAATGAGTGGCTTTCTTTCTATTGTTGGTACCAAAACTAGTGGATTCATTAGATATTGTTTGATCAGGTGGAATGATTCTGCACATTTGTCTTCCCATATGAAATGTACATTCTTATGAAGCAAATGGTTGAATGGAAGACATTTATTTGCTAACTTATCAATGAATCATCAGATAGGTTATAGTCATCCCTGTAGAGATCTCAATTGGCTGATATTTTTAGGAGGTGGCATTTCCATGATAGCTTGAACCTTTGCTGGATCCACCTCAATGCCCTTTTCTAATACTACGTATCGCAAAATTTTGTCGGATGTTACCTCGAAGAAACACTTCTTAGGGTTCAATCTAACATTGAATTGTTCTAATATTTAAAATATTTTATCCAAGATGTCCAGGTGTTCAGCTCTTGTAAAGACTTGGCTAGAAAATCATCCACATAATCTTCCATAAAAGTGTGCATCATGTCATGGAATATTGTTGTCATGGCCCTCTGATAAGTTGCCCCAGCATTTTTCAAGCCAAAAGGCATGTTGTTTCACTAGTATGTATCCCACACACATGTGAATGCAGTTTTATCTTGATCTTTAGGAGCTATCTTGATTTGGTTATAGAGCCATCCATGAGGGATAACATAGCATGTCCCGTTGTTAGATCGACAATGGTGTCAAAGCTTGGCAAAGGAAAGTCATCCTTTGGACAACCTTTGTTGAGATCTTTGAAGTCTGTATAGATTTTGATGCTTTTGTCCAGTTTAGACACTGGCACAATGTTATAAATCTATTCCACATAATCAATGGGTCAGATGAATCCTACATCTAGTAACTTCTTTAGCTCTGTTTTTACCAAGATGGCCACATGCGGGTTCATCTTTCTTAATTTTTGTTTTATAGGTTTAGCTCCAGGAGCAATGGACAAGTGATGCATGATAAGATTTGGATCTACCCCTGGTATGTCTACATAAGACCAAGAAAAATTTATTTTCTTCTTCGTGAAGAACTGGACAAAGTCTGGTTTTTCCTTTTCTGTGAGTGATTCTGCCAGATGTATGATTTTGGCCGCTGCTTCGGTGCCGATGTTTATTGATTGAATTGGTTAAATCAAGATTAGTGACCTCTCCTAGTAATGTTTAGGAAGAGTGTCAAGTCTCCCATCCTTAGGTGCCTCAAAGAGGTTTTCACCATTAGATGCATCCTTTGTTTTTACTTTTTTGTGATCTAATACTGCCATTAAATGGTTTTCACCATTAGATCAATTTTCAATTTTGTTCTTTTTGCGATTGAGAGACTTGCCACTCCCCTGATTGCAAATATCATTATGTGGCTCATTGGTGGAGCAAGTTTTTGGGTTAACAGAGAAGAGATATTGAAAAATGGCCTCATCATTTTGGAATATGGGTATATCATGTTCAAGTTTTTCCCACTCTATGAGGTCAGGATATATGAGTGGTAGGGAGTCATTTGGCAAGTCAAGATCAGCCGCTATGAGGATCATGATAGAGATATTGTCATAGTCATCTATAGAAGGGGTGAGGTCTATAATAGTCTCAAGGTTTTCGATGGTACTCTCTTCGACATTGCCTCTTTTGTATCAAAGTTGTTCATTCTCACTAGCCTCATAGATATGTTGTGGTTCGAAGTCAAATGATATAGAGCTCGAGCCTTGTTCCTCATAAGAAAAGGGTGTGTATGCATGGATTGTATCCACCTCAATATCCTTAGTAATATCATAATAGGTGTCCCACTCATACTCATTGGAAATTATTTCAGAATCGCTATCCCAGGTGGCTCCACTGAATCTGACAGGTATATTGTATGGTGAGAAAAGATCACTGACAATTAACACTAGTTTGGTAGCTTGTTTTGATTTGGGATTGGTTCTTTCTTGTACTCTTTGAATTTGTTCATACACTGTTTCTTTTCTTTGAGTAGCAATTTCCTCAGGTCATGGCTCAGACTCCGCTTGATCAGGTTCTTGTACATGATGTATTTTTTTATAAGAAGCTTCCTCCCATTGGATAGTGAGTTCTTCTTTTCACTTCTCTTTTTCTTCATGCTCTTCGTCTTCTCTTGTCTTTGTAGTTGCTTGATACAGTGCTTCTTTCTATGAGTGTTCGTTATGTTTTATCTTTTTTTTCCATTGAGGTTTTTGATGGTGATCTCTCTTTTGCACAAGTGGAATATGTTGGCCATACCCAAGTCCTATTTTGTCTTTTGAAAATTTTGAACGAGGTTGTATGTGTTCTATGATTCCTTCTTAACACTTGCCAATAGGACCTTTTCCTTTGTACCCCATGCGTTGCATGGTTCTGAACCCATTGCCAGACTTTTCTGTTGGAATGACCACTTCTAGAGAAGGAGCTCTGATTTCTTCCTCATCTTTGTATAGCCAACTGAGGATGTATTTGTCTTCTAACTCTTCTGCTAGTGTGCCCATTTGTATAAATTTACCATCAAACTTCTTGATGGGTTGTGCTGCCTAGTGTCTTGATGTGGAAGGTTGTCCATGAGACCTTGGTGAAGTTGGTAACTTAGATAGACACAGGGGTTCAAAAGAGTACTCCCCCATGCCTTGGTCCTTTATTTTCATCTTTTGTTCAAAGTTAATAGACAATGATTTGATTTTTTCTTGATCATGGGATGATGAGGAAGCTTGGGCATCCCTATTGTGTGGAACCAAGCTATCTTGAGTTGCCCCCATAGCATTGCAGTACTAAAAAGGGTTAGTATCCTCAAATATTAAAATTTCTTGTCCATTGTAGGTGAACTTGAGACGATGATGGTACATGGAAGGTACCACTTGCATTTCATGAATCCATGGATGATCCAATAGTATGTTGTATGTCAAGTCTATGACCAAGACTTGGTATAATATGTCTCTTTGCATAGGCCCTACCTGAATGGGTAGTACCACCATTCCTTCAGATGACCTTTCTTCATCATCATAGGCTTTGATGGTGATTTTTTTTTTGGGATCCATAGCTTGCTCGGAGAATCCCAATGCATAGATATGCTTTAGGGTACATATATTGAGACCAACTCCTCCATCTACGAGTACTCTTTTTACCCGATGTTTGTATACTAAGACTTTTATATGGAGTGGGGTGTTATGTGGATGACTCAAAGAGATGTCATCGTGTTTAGAAAAGGATATATTATGCGGCACCATCATATGGGCCACCATGACTTGGAATAGATTGACATCCAGATCATTTGGAATGGTTGTTTTGACAAGAGCTTGCTCTAAAATATCTTTGTGTTTTGGTGAGAGTTTGAGCAACTCAAGTATTGATATCTGAGATGGTGTTCTTCGTAGTTGGTCAACCAAGTTATATTGAGTCTTGGGGAGAGTTGTTTCTATTGATGTGTTCCCCTTCAAGACATATTTCTAAGCCCTTGTTGTCACATTTATCGACACATGTTCTTGTTTATCTTTGGTCTTTATGACATTTATATGATTGTCATATGCCGATATGTGATTGATGGTGTTTTCGTATATGTAATTGATACGAGCTCCTTTGTTGTTGTTTGACGTTGATGCTCCTCCCTTGTCGTAATTAGGAAGAGGATTTTTGAAGGCTTCATGATCATCATTGGTTTTATGACCATCTATCATTATGTCACCATTATCGATTAGATATTGAACCAAGTTCTTCAATCTTAGGCAACCATTTGTGTGATGCCCCTTGTTTTGATGATAATCACAATAGTGTGTATTGTTCCACCATGGTGGTTTGATTTGGGGGTAAAAATCTCTTGCATTTGGTAACATAATGACCTTATTTGCCAATAGCTCTCGAAACACGGATTCAAGGGTTTGTCCTAAAGGTGCGAACTTTCATTGATATGGTATTAGTTTTGGATTAGCGCTATTGTTATTCCCTTTGGTTGATATTGACTTGATTGTTTGTTCTTGGACTGTTGGTTCTTTGTTTTGTTTTTTGAGGATTTGTTGATGGAATAATGCTAGATAGGTTTAACACTGCTAGTTTTGTTTTAACATTGTCTACCACACCATCATTAACAATGTTTTTATTCCTTGTCCAAAACTTGGACTTGTCTGAGTTGTTGTTGTTATTTTGGTTGTTGTAGGTGTTATTATTTGACAAACTAACACCTTCCTTGAAGAACTTCAAGGTCCTTTTCTTGATGGAGGCTTCCTCTACTTGGATTCCATTTTTTATCAACTTTGCAAAAGTAGGAAGACATTGTAGTTTGAGTCGACAACTCATTTCACTATTTAAGTTGTCTATGAAGATCTCCATATTTTCTTTTTCAGGTACATCATGTGGGTACCTTGAGACCACACGTCTCCATCGTTGCAAGAAGACCATGAACGTTTCAATGTTCTTTTTCTTTGTGTTGCAAATGTCAAGCATGGTGATTTCATGTTGGATGTTGTAGGAGTATTGTGTAATGAAATTATTTACCAACTCATCAAATGATCTGATGGGAGGTGTGAGTTTTGACAAGCACTCCATTATTTTCCCTCCCAAACTTATTGTTGGTATTATGGATGCCTTCATCATGTGCTACATTCATTTTGTCATTGATGTCAATACTTATCCTTTTGGAGGTCTACATTGTTGATTTGGCACTATGGTTGTATTGGTTTATTGTTGAACTGGCACATTGTGGTCCCGACATGGTTAGTGGCTTATGCACAGTCACCGGTATATGGTTCACTAACAGGTTATATTGTTCATCAACAGTGATGATGATTTGTTATCATATGGAGATCATTTGGTTATGTTGAAGACATGGATTGGAAGTTTGGATTTGATGTTTTTCTTATTGGTCTAATCGAGTTCACATATTTTCCTTTATCGACAGATAAGTCTAGGTTATGGACCGGTACATGATATCTATTCGAGATCAGCACGACATGTTTTGGAAATGGTTTATTGATTGGATAATGTGTAATTGTATTGAGCCGACATATTGTATCACATCAAGACTTATTTGTAATTGATTTAATTGTAATATCTTTAGTGAGTCGACCTTAACATTTGGTCTTAGGTTTTGTATAAATGATTGTAAGATCTTATTGAAGATAATCATTATGAGTGTATGCGAATATTGAGGAGCAAAAATAAGTAGATCCTTGTGCGAATCATGCAGACATTATCTGAAGGTTAAAGGAAGGTTATGAAGGTGTTTTGCACTCATTGTCAAAGTTTAAACCGGTACTGAATCCAACATTGTAGATGCTATTCTGAAGTAGTACATTGTTATTGGATTTAACCATCCAATTGTAGTCAATGTGACTCCTATTTTGTGATTTAGCAGTGAGCTCTAGGCAGTTGGCCTTTGTGCATGTACATACCCCATTTGTATACACTTACTATTTGCAGTAGTAACATCTGATTGTGGGTAAGGTTTCCCATCATGGTATTTCCCCTTATAGGGCTTCCACGTCAAAATCTCTATGTCATGTGTTGTGGATGTTGTTTCTCTTTCCATTTCACGCATTAAGTTATACCGGTACTACTATAACAGTTAATCTATTTTATCGACATTATAGTTTGTTTTACCAGCACTAAGTTTCAAGTTGGATTAATTGGTTTTGAGTTGTAATTTATATATAGCTGGTTCACAACTAATTCACCCCCCCTCTCATTTGTCCTTCCCAGTTCCTAACAATTGGTATCAAAGCTAAGTTCTCTTTTTGCAGAAGCCTAACAGCTTCAGGAGATCCTATGGCAACAAATATTTTCAGGAAGGACAGTCTGAAACTTGATGGAACTAACTATGGTATATGGAAGATCAGAATGGAAACACATCTGAATTACATTATAAGAGATATATGGTATGTTACTAAGAATGGCTATGTTTCTCCTACTCCGAATCAACCTCATCCACGGACATTGGCTAAAGACTTGGAGAATGATTGCAAAGCAAGATAAGAACTTCTGAGCGCATTATCAGATCAAAAAATCATGGGATTATCAGACTGATCTACTACAAAATCTATTTGGCATAAACTGGAAACATTGAATGAAGGAGATACCACTATCAACATTGCAAAACTGGAATGTTACTGGGTTAGGTATGAAAACTTAAAAATGGAAGAAGATGAATGAATTTATGTATTTATGGAAATATTTAATGAAATTGTTTTAGGAATACAATGTTGTGGAGGATCTTTAAGTGAAGATGAAATTGTTTCTAAAGTGTTAAGAGTTTTTCCACCGGCTTACAAAATGAAAGTAACCTCTATTAATGAGTTGAGAATAATGCCTAATACATCAGTTTCTAGAGATACTTTGGTTGGAAAACTTTCTGCATTTGAGCTTGGAGGGTTTGGTCCTATTGCTAAAGTCAAAACTGATATAGCTTTCAAAGCATCATCATCATCTGACAAAACTAATTGGAAAGCACTTTATGCAAAAGAACTTGAAGATATGAGAAGAGAAAATGAAGAACTTGAAGCACTATTTGCAAGGAAGATGCCTAAAGGTCCAGTAGGAAGTAAGTATGAAGATAAAGCACCTTTCAAATGTTTTAATTGCAATAAAGTTGGTCATATGGCTTCTAGGTGTCTTGATAGACATGCAAGACTAAGGGAGGAAGCAAAAAGAACATATAAGCCTAACCTTGAATATCAAAGATACAAATTTAAGAAAGACAGAGTTAATTCATGTTACTATGCAAATGAAGGTGTTACAGATGACTCAGATGAAGATCCAATAGATAGTGGATGGGCTTTTGTTGCAATAAAAGAAGATCAACCGGCACCTATTGTCAAACCGGTAGAGCAGACACTAGCAGCAAAAAATGAAGAAAAGGATGATTGGATCATAGATAGTGGATGCTCACATTATATGACTGGTGATAAAAAAAAATTCTTATCATTACAAGAAATTCACGGAGGTCTAGTAAGATTTGGAGATGACAAATCTTATTTAATCAAAGGAAGAGGCACTATATCTTTGGATGGTAAGCACAACACTGATAATGTTTATTAAGTAGAAGGTTTGAAGCATAATCTTTTGAGTGTTGGTTAGTTAATGGAAAAAGGATTTTAATTA
Organism: Cryptomeria japonica; assembly: GCF_030272615.1. Lineage (NCBI taxonomy): Eukaryota > Viridiplantae > Streptophyta > Pinopsida > Cupressales > Cupressaceae > Cryptomeria > Cryptomeria japonica. The sequence goes on from NC_081409.1 coordinate 435,626,359, forward strand.
CAATTCAAGAATGGAAAATGGAAAGTCATGAACATAATTGGATTGGAGATTGCAACCAGTAATCAGACTAAAGGTAATATATTTCACTTGAATACCAGTGATAAGACATGTTTGATTGCACACATTGATGAAAGTTGGTTGTGGCATAAAAGACTCTGTCATGTGAATTTTGATTGCATTGTAAAGACCAGTTCAACTAAGGCAGTAAGGGATTTACCTAAGATTGTGAAACCTCATAATCTAGTATGTAAGGAATGTCAAATGGGAAAGCAAGTTAGAACAACATTGAAGAGCATTTCTGAGAAATCCAATAATATTCTTAATTTAATTCATATTGATTTATGTGGTCCAGCAAGAACAAGAAGTCATCAAGGAGATAGATAGTTTATGCTAATAATTGATGATTATTCTAGAATGTGCTGGGTTACTTTTCTCAGGGAGAAATCCGAAGCTTTTAGAAGATTAAATATATACAAGGAAATGGTAGAGAATGAAATCGGCAATAAAATCAAATGTTTAAGATCAGATCAAGGAGGAGAATTTACATCTAGGGAATTCAATTCATTTTGTGAGGAAAATGGAATCAAAAGACAACTATCAGCACCCCAGACACCCCAACAGAATGGAGTTGTGGAAAGGAAGAACATAACTATTCTAGATGCAATAAGAACCATGATGATGGAAGCAAATCTACCTCATGTGTACTGGAGAGAAGCAATGAATACAACGGTTTATACTTTCAACAGAGTTCACTTCAAAAGTGAAACCGGTAAGACCCCTTATGAATTATGGTTTGGTCATACTCCTACTCTTAAATATTTCAGAATATTTGGGAGCAAATGTTATATTAGGAGAGATGAGTATATTGGCAAATTTGATCCTATAAGTGATGAAGGAATATTTCTTGGTTATTCAACTAGAAGCAAGGCATATAGATGTTATAATAAAAGATTGCAGAAAATCATTGAGAGTACTAATGTGAAGATAGATGAGTATTTTAGAGGAGATTCAAGATCTGTAGAACTGGTAGTTAAAATGATTATAAATGAACCGACATAGATTGCACTGGTACAGAGTAAAGATCCAGTCACATCGGCATCATCAAAGAACTCAACTGTGACTGAAGAACAACAACATGTAATTGGAGAAATTCAAGAAGCCCAAAAATGTGCAATTTTGGGTATGAATCTTTCCGATTCGGATCAGAGCTCAAGAACAGTGAACAATGTTTCAACTGACTCCAGAACTCCTAAATGGGGTAATGAAGAAGAAATTTCCAAAATCCTCATCAACCCAGAAGTGGCTCCTGTGATAGAAATGGAATGGAAGCAACCAAAATACAAGAACAAGAAAGCAGCAACTCCCTCAACTTCTCTAATAAGGAAATCCAGTAGAATAGCTCAAGTTGATGTAATCTTAGAGACAAGGAGGCCAGCAAGAACATAGCAGATGGAACTCAAAAAACTCTCAAGGAGCTGGGAATTGGTAAGTAGCTATGAAGATTATTTCTTGGAACATAAGGGGACTCAACAATCCCCATAAACATGATATTATTAGGAATATGATAAGAGATAGTAATCTTGACATTTTTCTTATTCAAGAAACCAAAATGAGTAGAGAAAAAGTTGAATCTTTGAAGTTCTTCAAAAATGGTAATGTTAGTGTGGGCAGTTCTGAGGGTGCTTCTGGAGGCATTGCTACCATCTGGAATCTTAACACTGTTAAAGGTCAGGTCATTATCTAGGAAAGTAACTTTTCTTGTATCAAATTTGAGCACCTAAAAGATGGTTCTTCATGGGTTCTCACTAACATTTATGCTCCTAATACCTTAAAGGCTAGAAACTCTTTTTGGAAAAAGATCATCCAGGCTAGGGACAGCTTCAAAAATCTTAGTTGGATGGTTATGGGAGACTTTAATATGCCTTTGAAAGAGGAGGAAAAATTTGGAGGCAGTCCTCCTTAGCTGGAAAGTAGGATGGCCCTGATGGATTTTATTAACTCCCAAGCTCTTAATGACTTGGAGATACAGGGTTGCAATTACACTTGGACCAATAGACGAACTGGTAATGACCTTATCCAAGTGCGTCTTGACAGAACTCTCATTTCTGATGACTGATATAGTCAGTACTTCTATTCTCTGTCTGCCCACATTTGGGTTGGATCCGATCATTTTCCTATCACCTTCATTGCTGACTTGATCAATAGAAGGAGAAACTTTCCCTTTAGATTTGAAAAAATGTGGACCCTTCACCCTGACATCAAAAGAAATATTCAGAAATGGTGGAGTATCTAAGTTGAGGGAATGACTATGTTCAAAGATGTTAAGAAGCTCAAAAGTGTGAAGGACAACATTCAACTCTGGAATAAAACCAATTTTGGGAATATATTTGAGACTAAGAGTAAAATTCAGGAAAACCTTAAAGAAATACAGGACCAGATCCAAAAGGATGGTTTCAGTACTGTATCTATTGCTGATGAAAATGAGATCCTTAAAAAATACCATGATATTATTGCCAAAGAGGAAATGTTCTGGAAGCAGAGATCGAGATGCATTTGGCTCAAGGAAGGGGATAGGAATACAAGATTCTTCCATATGTCGACTATCAAGCATAAAGCAGTCAATAGAATGAACAAGCTAGTTGTGGAAACTGGGGAGCTGGTCAAGGAGGATGAAATAAGGAATGAAGCTAAGAGGTATTTCTCAGACCTCCTAAAGAGGGGTCACAGTCTGGATAATGAAGCCCAATCCTCTTTTCTTCAGAACATTCCTTGTCTCATTGATGCTCATAATAATGCCTCCCTCTCTTCCATTCCCACTATCTTAGAAATTAAAAATGTTGTTTTCTCCTTTGATGGTAACAAAGCACCTAGACCTGATAGATTCCCAATGTTCTTTTTTCAAGATTTTTGGGATATTATTGGTACTGATGTTGCCAATGGGGTTAAGGAATTCTTTGGGGCTAGAAAACTTTTGAAAGAAATCAATGGTACTTTTATTGCTCTTATCCCCAAGACTCGAGGAGCTGACTCTTTGGACAAATTCAGACCTATTAGCCTCTGCAACTCCTTTTACAAGATTATTTCTAAGGTCCTTACTACTAGAGTTTTGTCTATTCTTCCTGCCTTAATTAAACACCAGCGAAATGGGTTTGTTCCTAGAAGACAAATTCTTGATTCCATTATTATAGTTCATGAGAACATTCACTCTCTTGTTAGAGCTAAGAAGCAGGGTCTCATCCTTAAGTTTTACCTCTCCAAAGCCTATGACAGGGTTGACTGGTCTCTTCTTCAGAAAGTTCTCACTTCTTTTGGGTTTTCCTCTAGAGATGTGGATCTTTTCTCCCAACTTACTACCTCTGCATCTTTTGTTGTTCTTGTCAATGGTTCTCCTTCTACTTTTTTCCAAGCCTTGAGAGGTCTTAGGCAAGGAGATTCTATATCCCCCATCCTTTTCATAATTTTGGTAGAATGCTTTGGTCGGACAATGGAAAAATTGGTGCAGCAAGGATCCTTTAAGGGCCTCCAACCTTCTTCTACTAACCTTATCTGTTCCCACCAGTAGTTTGTTGATGACACTATTATTATGGGGGAATCAAGTATCTCAGAAGCTAAAGTATTGAAGAGTACCCTGTGTAAATTTGCCTCTGCTATAGGGCAGCTTATCAACTGGGCTAAAAGTGAAGTCTTTTTCATTAATACTCCAGAGAGAAGACAGCAGAGGATTGGCAGAATTCTGGAGTGTAAGATTGCTGACCTTCCTACTACCTACCTTGGACTCCCCATGGAGATTGCCCCTCCTGACTCCTTCTGGAGTTCTCTAGTTGACAAATTTCATAAAAAACTTGTCGGTTGGAAAGGGGCCCTCTTAAGTCAAGCTGGTAAGCTCCAACTCCTTAAGGCTACTCTTCAAAGTATTCCTATTTATGCTCTTAGTCTCTTCAGAATTCTAGTCAAGTATGCTGAAGCAATTGAGAAAATTCAAAGAAGATTCCTATGGTCTGGGGTTGAGGAAAAGCAAACAATGTCCTTGGTGGCCTGGGATCAGGTCTGTAGGCTAAAAAGCAAAGGTGGTCTAGGTCTCAGGAGGATTCATACTTTAAATGAAGCTATCTTGTCCAAACAAGCTTGGAGATGGTTTCATTCTGATTTTGAATGGTGCAAAATTTGGAGAAGTAAGTACTCTCCTTTGTCTTCTTCTCTCTCTTATTTTCTTAATTCAGATCTCAGCATAAATGGATCCCATATTTGGAACCATGTTTCTAAATGTAAAGATGTGATTGCTAAAGGAGTGATATGGAAACTTGGAAATGGCAGAAAAGTTAGATTCTGGGAGGATCCCTGGCTTTTTGATAAACCCCTAATGGACTTCCATGAATGGGCCTCCCATTCCCCTTCCTGTATTGGCTCTTTTGGCTCCTTAGTGGCAGAATACTGGGATGGGAACAATTGGCAGAACATTGATAGTATCCACCCTAGCCTTTCTAAGCTTAAGACCCATCTGTCTGCTATATGGCTGAATAATGAAGAGGACTCCCTAATTTGGAAACATGATCCCAAAGGTACTTTAACTGTGTCTTCATTGTATTGTGTCCTTTCCCCCCCCCCCCTCCTATAAATCCTTTCTGGTCTAAAGCATGGATAAAAGGTATCACCCCCAAAATAAGATCCTTACCATTGACAACCTAAAAGGTAGAGGTTTTTCCCTTCCTAATAGGTGTGTGTTGTGCTTTCAAGAGGAAGAGTCTGTGGACCACCTTGCCCTCCACTGTTCCTTCTCAGCCTCAGTTTGGGAAAGTTTCATAAAGAGCTTTAGTTTAGCTTGGGTGTTTCCTAGTAACATCAGAGATTTGTTCTCCTCCTGGCATATTCAATGGATTCACTCTTTTTTGAGATGTATGTGGCAGCTCTCTCTTTCTCACATCTTATGGGGTCTTTGGAAAGAAAGAAACAACTGAATCTTCAGGGATGTCTCCCTAAATCAAGATACTGTATTCTAGAAAATTCAAAGGGCTATCCAGGAAAATATGGGAATCATGGAGGGTCCTTGTTACTCAAATAACTCCTTGGAGTCAAATATCTTAAGGGCTTGGAATATGAAGATCACCAATGATCCTAATCTCAGCTACAATAAAAGGCTTGAAGCTAAATGGCAAACCCCTCCCCAAGGCTGGCTCAAAATCAATTTTGATGGTGCAGCCAAAGGTAACCCAGGTCCTTTAGGTTGTGGAGCTATTCTTAGAGATCATAGAGGAATCTACAAAGAGATGATTGCTATCCCTATTGGAACCCAAACTAACCATAGAGCTGAAGCAATGGCAGATCTTCAAGGCATTATCCTAGCCAAAAAATGGAATTGCCCCTATCTATGGATAGAAGGGAACTCAAATAATATAATAAGTGCCTCAATGGGACTTCAAAACCCTCATGGTCGATTCACAACATAATCACTTCTGCTATTGACATTATAAGAACCTTTAAAAAATGCCATATCTCCCATATCTATCGGGAGGCCAACTGTTCTGCTGATTGGGCTGCCAATGTCGTGGTTAAAAATGAGACAATTACCACGTGGATGGGTGAGAGCGGACTCCCCGAAGATGTCGGACAAATCATAAGTGATGAGCGACATAGAAGTACCCCAAAGACTCTTGATTGATAGGGTAATAATGAAAAGTACTGATGTGAGCACTTCGAGTTATTTCTATAATGAGAAAATCACTCATTATAACATCAATGCCATCAACTCCCATGCTTTCTAGGTAATTGTTTTAGCTCTGAAAAGCTCTTTGTTTAACCAGCACTGCAAGTTTCAAAATTTGGCTGTGAGAAGCGATATCATGGGCAGAAATAGGAGACAATATGAGCCAAGTAGTTGCAATGAATGGAAATAGAAGGAAGAGGTGTGGGGTATTTTGTAGAAGGGTGGTCTCTTGAACTTCATAGAGAGACTCCACGGCCGTGATGGAATGGTAACTAGCCTTTTCTGCAAAAACTAGAAGAAGGGCATGTTAAAAATGGGTGACCAAATGGTGGAAATTGATGAAGATTTAATTGCTAAAGCTATGGGTCTCAATAGGGAAGGCTGCAACTTCTACAGAGATAGGAAGGTCAGCAGGGAAGCCATTGAAAGGTACCCGGTTACTGAGAAAGAGAAAAAATGACTGGTAAAGTTGAGTAAAACCTAGTACTCACCTAGGGCTTTTGCCAAACCCTGGTGGGAAATTCTCTTTGTTTTAATGTGGTATATTACTCTAGATGGTAGGTTTACGAAAGTCTATGGGTATCATTTTGTTCTGTTAAACTACTTTAGGCATAATGATAAGGTGAATTTTCCTTATTTCTTGCTTTTCTCAATGAATGCTTCCCTTAAAGCCTACAAAGAGAATCCTCTGGGCGATACTGCAATGCACCAAGGCCTAATGGTCCTTATTTATGACCATTTAAAGGCTAGTCAAATTAACCAGATGCAGTCCTCTGTGGACTCTGAGGAAGAGATTTCTGATTCTATTTTTTCAAAGGAGGAGGAATCCGACAATGATTCCTCATCTAATACTAAGGATAGCTCTGATGATTCAGAGTATGAGAGTAGTAAGAAGAGGAAAACAAGACCCTCATCTTCCAAGGGCAAAAAACTTTGAATCAAACCCTTGATCAACATCTCTTCGGAAGAAGAGGATTCAAATTATTCTGAGGAGAAGAAGAAGCCTAAAGGGTTGCTAAAGAAGAAAATTAAAAATCAAGTCCAGACCCGAGAAAAGCATAAGAAAAAAGAGGAGTCTGGCAAGGAACCAAAAGCTGACAAGCAAGCTAGGACCCTGGAAGCCGAGCACAGGCTGGAAAAGGAGACAATGGAAGAGACTCTCAGGGCTGTCGACACTATCTCCACCCTCCATATCCCTAAAGATGAACAGGTAACCCCCCAGAAAAGTGACTCCCCCCTATGGCCCTCCTCCCGAGGGCTTGCATGGTTTTATGAAAACTATGGAATGGATCATTGATGGTTACAAGAAAGCTGTGGATGAGTATTAAAAACTATGCAACAGAGTCCTGATTCTGGAAACCATTAATATAGGGGAAGGGAATACAATGGTTGACTATATTGAGGATTTGAAAAACACTATTGCTAAAGTGAAAGACATCAGAGATGCTTTCAACCCCAGGTTTGAGAAGATTGAAAAGGAGATGCTGAACAGAAAAAGCCTTGTGGAAACTAGTGAAAAAACACTCTCAGATACTATCACTAAAGTGGAAAAAATTGAGGAGTGCCTTAAGAATATTGTGGAGCAGAGCCTTAGTATTCTAAAAATCTCGGCCAATAATACTCATACCCTCATCAGTACGCTTGATGATGACAAGGAAATCTAGGAAATTGACCTGGATGTTGAAGGTACAGGGGAAGCTCAAGGTCCCAGAACCTGCACCAGAGGCAAGAGGAAGGAAAAGAAAATGAACAAGGATCTGGAAGAGCTGAAAGCTGTCGGGGCTACCTATGATGAGTTGGTGATAAAGGCAGAGGACTTGCTAAAGAAAATTGCTGTGTAGCGTCTCCCCAGTTTCTTTGCTGTGTTTTGTTGTTTTGTTGCTTTGTTGTTCTTTCTGTTCACTGGTCTTCTGGCCAGTCATTATGTATGAAAACTTTTAATCCTTTTGCTGCTCTTTCTATTTCTATGATGTAAAGGTTTCGAGTCCTTAAAACCTATTTTTTAATCAATCAGAACAACATGTAACTGGAAATCAGAATAAACCCAAGTATGTAAGATTGAATCATTCAGAGAATTAGATAATTGGAAATAAGAATCAAGGTGTTATGACAAGAGGAAGATTGGAAAATGAAGAGGTTTGTTTAATTTCTCAAGTTGAACCAGCATCTGTTATTAAATCATATCAAGATGAACATTGGATAAAAGCAATGAAAGATGAATTAGAACAGATTGAAAAGAATAATACTTGGACATTAGTTCCCCGTCCTAAAGACAAAAATGTAATTGGAACTAAATGGGTATATAAAAATAAACTTAATGAAGATGGTGAAGTAATTGGAAACAAAGCAAGATTAGTTTGTAAAGGTTATTCACAGAAAGAAAGAATTGATTATAATGAAACCTTTGCCCCGGTAGCCAGAATTGAGGCAGTTAGACTATTTCTTGCATTTGCGGCTCATAAGAACTATAAAGTTTATCAGATGGATGTAAAATGTGCATTTTTGAATGGAGATCTTGAAGAGGAAGTTTATATTGAACAGCCTGATGGATTTTCATTGACAGATGACAAGGATATGGTTTGCAGGTTAAGGAAAGCTTTATATGGATTGAAGCAAGCTCCCAGAGCTTGGTATGCTAGACTTGATAAATATCTTTTAAAGCTTGGATACAAAAAAGGTAATGCTGACAGTAATTTGTATTACAAAGTTTCCTGTAGAGCCCCTCCCCAATCAAGCTCTAGTTAACTTAGTTGACCATGGTTGATCGTATTAAAAAATGTTATAATTCAATAGGATGGGCTATGTTAGATGGATAGATTAGTGGGAAAAATAATTGAACCAGGTTATGGAATCATTTTACCTTGCGGTGCACATTTTGATGTGTTATGGATTTAGATCCTATATGATCCACTGATTTGATAATCTTGATATGACATATGTCAGCTATCTCAGAATTTGCAGTACTTCATTATGATATTAGAAAACATGGATGCATGTCGTATTAATGATTGAGTTTCATGAGGATTATGATGATACCTTTTGAGTAAATTGCTTAATGTGGATTTTATTGGATAAATGATAAATTGATCGTTATGATTGAAATTGTATGCAAAGTGTTTGAATTTTATTCTTTTCATATGCTGATATTAAAAGTGATTATTTAGGGTTACTAATGTGCAAAGTGAGATGTGCAGGAAAACTAATCCATGTGACCATGGAAACTATTCGGAGAATCAAGCCTAGACCTATGTGAGTTTGTGAAGCTAAGGGTTGTCTATTTGGAGAGACAATACCTCGTTTGTAAATGTGTTTTAATTTGTGAATGTTATGCTTGGATGTGTGTTTAATTTGGAAATTGTTTAATTTATAAATTCCAAAAAAGGGACATTTGCCATGTGTATTTTAGTGATGTGTAATTTTTTTGTGGTGTCACTTGACACATGTGTTGTAAAGTGAGTTGGCAATGACATGTCCCTTGGAAGGAATTTTTTTTTATCAATACATTTTTCAATTATCTTAGTATGGTCCCAAGAAAGTCTTGGATAGGGAGCCATTTGAAAGGTCAACTCAGGGTTGACCCGTAGGTAAACTTTGGGTGAGTTTATAGAGGGTTAAACTAACTCCTAGGGTCAAGTTAGGGGCATTTTTAGTGGGCCATATGATGTACCTATGGATGAAGGCCAAATTTAGCCATGTCTCCACTCCCTAGGAACTGTTTAGCCACCCCAAAAATTGAGTTTCCCAAGTTGGCCGAATTTCAACTCTAGAGGAGCCTTCCTAGGTTAGACAACCCTCCTCATGAGTGACATTTCTCTTCCCCATTCCTTTTTACCTTTTTGAGGTGCCTTGGCTAGAGAGTTGGTAAGGTGTTGGGAAGACCAACCAATGAACGTCCTTCACCCTTCCCAAGTAGGTTAGAAAAACTGAGGAGTGTCTTCTTAGGGAATAGTTTGGGAGGGAGAAGTTTGATCACCCACTCTCCATTTTGGAGACTTAGATTCTTGAATAGTTTTGGTAAGTTTTGGAAGGGTTTTTGGCTAAGTCTTGAAGGGAAAAGATAGGGGATTTGGGCAGCTCTTCTACAAGATTCATCATCCTTTTGGCAGATTTAAGGTTGGTTGCTTTTGTAGCTCTTGTATGTTGTTGTACATTTGAAAAGATTGCTTGTTATACTTGTTTTCATTGTTGATAGCTTAGTGTTTTAGGAAGATGTTGAGTTCTTCCCTATGTGTTCTTTTATTTTGTTATTGTGATTTTTGAGTTTTGTTTTGGGATTTTTCAAGGCCAAACTCACCCTTGGGAGGGTATAGTGGCCTTGGGGTGAAGGGTTGTTTGACAACCTATGAGTGTAGAGGCTCTCTTTGGAAGAGAGTGATTTACAAGGAGTTATGGGACCCTTGCTGCATAGTATTTTGTTTATGCAATTGGGGTCATAAGGGGAGTTTGTTGGCTTGTATGCCTTGGGGGACATAATGAATTATTGGGACAAGTTTGGAACTTGCGGATGTGTTATTTTATAGCCTTGCAATGGCATTATATTCTCCTACTTGCAGAATTCTCCTCTAGGTATATGGTCCACCTTCACCCCACTTGAAAAGTCACATAAGTGACATTGTTTATCCTTGGGTTGGGAGTGTTAATGTTGTTATGAGTTTTCTTGCTTGTATGTGTTTTTAAATGTGTGTATCCCGTCTAGCCTTGGTTCTCCTAGCTCGGGGGTGGCTTCTTGTAAGCCTAGGTTGGGAGGTGTGCCTCCATGGTCACAACCTACAACTTTTAATTGCATGTTTGCTTGGGAAGAAATTGGAAGCGAAGCTGAAATGGTCCTATTTCTTGTTGCACTTAGTTGCAAAAAAGAAAAAGAATATATTTGATAAGCCCTCATTTAGTAGAAATGAGAGGCTTGATTTAGTTATTTCCTATTTTTAGTAAGAGAAACTATGATGTTTTAAATGTAACTATTGGATTAGTTTATCATGTAATAAAGATGTATTTTATCTGAGTAAATCCTTGCAAAGAAAAGAATAAAATTTGAGTTATTCTTTATTGTTATTTACTTCTTGAAACAGATTAGAAATGAAGTTTATTTCTGTCTTATTTAGCTAATGGAAAGGAAATGAAAATAGTTAAAAGTTAGTAGTGTAATTATGCAAAAGGAAATGAAATAAATTTAAATATTGTAGTGAAGTTATTAGTAAAGAAAGGAAATATTGCTTTTGTTTATAGTTTAAACACAAAATAAATAAATAGACATTTTAGAGTTAATATTAATCTGCTTTACATCTTGTTGTTTATTGTTTAAATGGATTTTAGAAAAAGATAGTTGCACCAGTAAATAAAATCTTTACTGTTATCTTTTTAATCTGAAAATACATGTATAGTAGAAAGTAAACAAATCTAGATCTAGTTATTTTAAATGAAAGTTAACTATATGTATTGAAAGGAAATAAAATTTAACCTATTCTATTTTATTGAAAATAACCTGCTGTAAGACAATGGAATATGCAAATTTTAAGGATATGTATTATATAAATTAATATCTAATGTTCTAGTTCTAAACTAAGAAGTTGTTTAAAAAACTAAATACATATATACTGACACATTTAACAAAATATTATTGGCCTGGAAATATAAGCACTTTTCTTTATTTTGGTTATTTATCATTTGAACCTATCTGTCAAAGTAATATATATATATATATACACACACACACACACACACATATATCTTATTATATATATATATATATACATATATATATATATATATTTAAACATTAAAAAAAAAAAACCTTATTGTTTTTACAAAAAAAATTTTACCAGAGGCACGGAGCTCGGGCTCTCTGTGGGCGGCAACCCATAGAGCGGCTCAGTCGTGCTATGCGCCGCAACCCACAAAGTGGCTTCAGCCGTCTCTGTGGGCCGCGACCCACAGGGCGACCATGGTCACGTTGTGGGCCTTGACATGTAGGCTCAGCCAAGGCCGACCTATGGGGCGACACCCACAGGGGCCAAAAACCCTCTCCCCTCCCGCATTAAACTCGAAACCCTTCGGCCCTCTGCCACCGCGTCATCTCTCTCTCCTTAGCTCCGCCGCCATGGCCACCACCTGCACACACTCACAAACACACACAAAAAAAAATGTTAGAGCAAGTAGCCCTAACCCAATTTTGGGTTAGGGTTATCTTGGTAAGAAAATAAAAAGAAAGAGAGTTTAGTATAAGAGAAATAAACAACCCTAGTTAGGGTTCGAATAAAATAATAATATAATTGAAAAGAGGGGGAAACCCTTTTCAAATTGAAATGGGTAAAATCCATTTGTATTATAGTCAAATAAAAGGTTATTCCTACAATAATTTTTGGGATACTAACTTTAAATAAAAATCCATATATATATATATATATATATAATGAAGTTAAGTTAAATTTCTTTTGTAAATTTAAATATTGGATTCTATTAAAAAGCAAAATGTTTATTTAAACATAATAGGTCAATAGTTGATATTTAATATCTAGGGACAATTAAAATACGTCTTTAATATGAAATGAATTTATTAAGCAAATATTATTTCAATTTGGTTAACTTATTTAGTCAAATTCAGAAGCTTTATTTTCATTCGCTCTACTAAGTAATGTTAATACACTGAGCTTGAAACAATATTGATTTAATGGATTCTAGGCTTATTTAAGTTATATAAATACATTTTGGAAATTTTAATGGGCTAATCTAATAATGAAGGTTTTTTAATGTTTATTATTGGTTTTGTGAGGGGGTATTGTAGTGGAATAATATATTTGTAAAATAGGATAATGGACTTGATCTTTTGAATTTTATTTAAACCAGGTGGAACCTTGTAGTAAATAATTTAATTAATAAAATGACATTTGACACTTTGATTTTATTTGCCCAATTAATTAATATTAATACTTTGAAATTGTATTAATATTGAATTAATATATTTAAGAATTAATTAAGTTATAAATGAAGAGATGATAATATCAATGTATTGGGGAATACTTGATATCTCTTTACTCAAATAAATAATTATTGATTTAAGAAATTGTATTAATGTCAACTTAGTAGAATTTGGGCCATTTAAATATTATAAAATGTAACTAAAATTGACGGCACATTTGAGCGAATTTATTTAATATCAAAAAGGATATTGTCTTTATAAAATTAATTTATTATGTTTGATAATAGGATTTATCATAATGGTTACATAAGTAAAATCTAATCTCGTCGCTTAGAAGTTAAAATTGAAACCTAAGACTTCTAGTTAAATTTTAATCCATCACTCACTTTAGAATCCCATTTTAATATCAATAAGATTTCATTTGGAACAACTTGTTAAGTTGTCACATCTAATTAAGCATAGGTTGCATATAATTAAGTGTTCAAAAAAAAAAAATCGTTGTTGTGTTTTTTTTTTTGCCCAAAAGTTTGCCCATGACATTTTGGTATTAGAGCCCTAGGTTCATACACTGGTGAACATGGGCTACATTCATAACTTAGTTGAACTGAACTATGACTTTGGAGTATAACACCTAGGTGGAAACTTGCGAAATAACAAAGTGAAACATAAGTGAAAAAAAAATTATTTTTTAAACCAAAGGATCAACATATATCAATTCAAGGGGTTCCAAGGGCCACCAAAAGCCCTGAAATTCAAAACTTATTAGTCATAATGGTTATGGCATAATGAGACCCCACGGGCTATGAAAATTTCAATATATATATATATATATATGAAAATATTTTTGATGTTTAATAACGGAATTTAGATCATTAGTACATATGAGGTTGCCATTCAATTGGAACCTAAATGCAACAATATCCCCAATCAAATCAAGTATGAGGAGTTAATTCTTCAATAGAATACCTCTAATGGTAACTAAGACAATACCATTTGTTGGGGTATGTTATTGATGAGGCAAGTCAAGCAAGCTAGTTAGACATGAGATGAAGGCGTAATAAACAAGATAATTGAGATAGAGACAACTCAAGTTAACTTTTTAAGCTATGCGAAATTACGATGGTTTGAGAACCGAGACCACCATTTGAGGCACCAATGAAGAAGAGTTAAGAGGAACTCTTGCAAATCTCGGAAAGAAGCATTAACCTATCCTAATGAATAGGTACCTTAAGCGTGTGGTCATGCTAGGTTGCTTATTAAGAACATTTGTTAAATAATTCTTGTATCAATGCAAGAAGCTAGTTTTGGATAACCTTGAAGATAAGGACTGAAATGGTGAATGACAATCTCCTTGATAAGCGAACCCTAGTAATAATATAGATAAATTAAATAACAAGAAAGGATACATGAATCTCTTGAGTTAAAACACGTAATTTAAATAAATCCTAATTTTTTCCATAAGTTAGATAATTGGGGAAACACACAAAGTATTGTCACAACTAGTTCCTTTATGGGAAGATAATTTTGAGAGGACTAAGTAAATGGCGAAAAGGGTAGAGATGATTTGGGAACCATGCAAAATCTCTATTAAAGTACAAAGAGTCTAGAAGAATCATGATCTAATAATCAAGGAGTGATTAACTTATATCCATTCAAAACCTAAGGAGAAAAGTGCAACCCAAACATGACTAGTAGCTAGATACAAGATAGTATGGAACACACTTTAACTACTTGGCAACCAAAGTAGGTTTGTAAAACTTATGGCACTCAAGTGTGGAAGTATGTGAAACATTAAGTATGGATGGGACAGCATGGAATTGGATAAGGCTTATGGAAGGATAGCATAAGCAATATTATAATACCAAAGTTTTAATGAGAATTAGTTGGCAGTGTAAAATGTTTAGTGAGAACGATGATAAGGATCCAAATTATGTGGTTAGCTAAGGGAGAACTTGGAAATTATGGGAGTCTTAAGACATTGATAATTATTGGACACCATAATTGGGTAACTTGATATTACAATGATAGGGTGGTTTATTTGGATTGAAGATAATCAAAAGTTGTGATATGCCGGAATCGGCTAGCAAGTAAATATAAAATAAGTAATATGGAAAGAGATAATTTCTTTTAAAATTTAAATTAAAAGGTGGGTGTTGGTTTCTATGTTGGTCACTTCTTGAGGGCACACCCCCTTGTTTCATAGTTGCATAAGTGAAGTAGGAGAGAATAAGTCAACTCTCCGCATCATTTGAAATAGTCATAGTGTGTAGGGAGTAGGAATTAGTTGTCAAGTGTTATTATTCCACCCTTAATTGTTCTTAACCATAAGTGTTAGTAATTTGGCAACATGATCCTTCTTGATGGGAACAAATGGATGATTAGAAATGAAAATAGAAGAGCTAGCAAAAGGTGCTAAGAGAACAAATGATGTCCCTAGTAGAGATTATATAATTACATTATACGAAATCCTAAGTGGTTCAAGTATACAAGTATCGATTTTGTACCCAACTATCAACCCCGTGAGTAAGAAAGACGTAAAAGTATCGATGCATGAGTTACCATGTATCATTGAACCAAGATTTAACATATTAAGATATTTAATGGAAAACTAGAAGAATTGACGAAGAATGGTAGAGTTAGTACAATCACCTATGCATGATATCTATTCCAGATCAGCACGACACATTTTAGAAATGGTTTATTGATTGGATAATGTGTAAATGTATTGAGCCGACATACTGTATCACATCAAGATTTATTTGTAATTGATTTAATTGTAATATTTTTAGTGAGCCGACCTTAACATTTGGTCTTAGGTTTTGTATAAATGATTGTAAGATCTTATTGAAGATCATCATTATGAGTGTGTGCAAATATTGAAGAGCGAAAATAAGCAAATCCTTGTGCGAATCATGCAAACATTATCTGAAGGTTGAAGGAAGGTTATGAAGGTGTTTTGAACTCATGGTCAAAGCTTAAACTGGTACTGAATCCAACATTGCAGATGCTATTCTGAAGCAGTACATTGTTATTGGATTTAACCATCCAATTGTAGTCAATGTGACTCCTATTTTGTGATTGAGCAGTGAGCTCTAGGCGGTTGGTCTTTCTGCATATGCAGACCCCATTTGCATACACTTACTATCTACAATAGTTTCATATAATTTTGGGTAAGGTTTCCCACCATGGTTTTCCCCCTTACAAGGTTTCCATGTCAAAATCTATGTGTCATGTGTTGTGGATGTTGTTTCTCTTTCTGTTTCATGCATTAAGTTATACCAGTACTGCTATAACAGTTAATCTATTTTATCGGCATTATAGTTTGTTTTACCGGCACTAAGTTTCAAGTTGGATTAATTGGTTTTGAGTTGTAATTTATATATAACTGGTTCACAATTGATTCACCCCCCTCCCCTCTTAGTTGTCCTTCCCAGTTCCTAACACTTCTTGGGAATAGCCTCATGATGTATGCATCATTGTGAGCAAACTCCAGACTCGGTATAGAATTCCCGAACATGATCACGGGGATCACTTTTACCATTGTATTTATCATACTTTGGTATATTTGAATTTGGTGGGAAAGGTATCATGTTTAGCCTCTTGTCAAAAGGGTAAGGACAAATATCCTCAAAAGAATACCTCGTTGTAGACCCTTATTGCATATCATTGGAGTGTTTGGAGTTGTTGTGTAAGAAGAGCTAGGGCCATATTTCCTTCTCTGGACCTTTGGTGAGGAACATCCCCTTGTTCACTAAGGTTGTCATGATCACGGGTATGGTCTTGGTTGTGTGTGTTGTCTTGGTCATGTGTTTCTTCCTCTCTCAAATGCTCTTGATTTTGGGTATTGTAAGTATAGGTCCTTTCCCTTGTTCATGAGTTTCTCTCATCAATATTCCTTAAATTGTCTATGTCAAAATCTGCAAGAATATTGACTCCTTTACTAGTTAGCATGAGGAAATACTTTCAATTATCTGATTCTATAAGCCTTTCCATGAGTTTTTGGAAATAGGAACTCTCATGACATTGTTGGAGAAGATCTTCAGTGATCTCTATTTCCCCTACATTTGCATATTCATCAAAAGGATTGGACTCCATTTATCATGTACTTGATTCTAGTTGTGGATCCTTTCCTTTGTTTCTCTGAGATCTAATGACAAAGGGCATCAATATATCTCTATAGTAGTGAATTCCTCTTCTTCTATTGGGGTTCTTGGTGGGGTTGGTGGTTCAGGTCGAGGTTCATTGTAGGTGATAAGAAATTTTGGAAACAAGGTGGGATTGATCCTTCACCCATTGTTAAGGCATTGATTGAAGGCTGCCTTTTGAATGTAAGCCCTGCTTCTCAAAGGTTCTTTATCAAATTTGTTGGTTTTTCCCTGGAGATACAACCGCATATGATGTAAGAAAACATGATGTGATTTAAAAAGTTGACGGTTGATATAGAGAAATTTACTCCTCTTGATAAGTGCCTTAGAACTAGATTGTCTCTTCTTCAACTTAGTCTTTTGATGAAGACTTCTTCTAGTTCTCAAAATATGGGGAGTGGTCATGCAAAATGATCAATGTTGATGCTGATGATTGATATGGAAACTTTGTTTTGGATACTCAAGCTTACTTGTCAAGTAGAGGTTTAGTTCGATTCGCCCCCATGACAGTGTGCGAAATGATATGAGTCAAGTTTCATGATATAAAAACCTAATTTAGAAACTTGAGAACGTAACTGGGTATTGTTTTGATAAGATTCATTGGATGGTGGAACCTTTGATCACTCTATTTGATACTCCTTAATTTTGTTAGATGAAATCTAATCTTTAAGATAGTTGAAGATTTGATATCCCTTTCCAAGGTGCTTAGTTAGATTTGAAAATTTCTCACTTATGATCCCTCTTTGTTTGCTACAAATTTTTCCTGTCTGTGTTGGATTTATCAGAAGACCTAAAAGGGTATCCAAAACTGTTGATAAAATTTTCAAAAGGTTGCTAGATTGCTCTCTATTTTTTGCTAGTTTTGATCATGCGCTAAAGCAGAACCTTGATACGCTAAAAGATGACCCCAAAGCATTACAAAACTTTCTAGATGCGCTATGTTGTCCCTCAAATGCACTATCTAAGTGAGTCAAATAGCAGAAATGTTGGTTTTATCATGTGCTAATATGTCCTTTATAAGTGCTAATATTTGATCTGTATGCGCTATCTTATGGTTGAGATGTGCTAGGCTAATGCTCTTATGAGCTAAAGTGATGTTTGCAAGCGCTATCTGATTTTTACCAATGTTATACTGATCACACACTAATTTGAGTCGTGAAAGTGCTAAGTTTAGGTTTGAACATGCTATCTTATGGTTGAGATGCACTAGACTGGTGCTCCTATGTGCTAATTGTCCCGATTCCTCAATTTTGATGATTTTGTTGAAATTTGGAGAAATTATTTCTTTTTGTTGTGCTTGATGGATGATTTTCAAAAACAATGACTTGAAAACATAGTAGACAATAGCAGTAACAATTTGCGCATTCTAACAAATAGTGTATGTTCCTGTGAAGATGTTTTCAAATCCCTGATGTTTTCACTGGTTTGGATTACAAAGAAGACATATCACATAGACTCTTTATTCAGAGGTCATCAACAATATCATAGCCCACTAGTCTCGATACTCCATCAACTCAAACAACCTAATCACCCCCTAGAGGGCACCTATTTTTTTGCCTTTTTCCAGAAATTAACCCAAAATGAATTGCTTCACAATTGGGTAGTTATCTTGGGAGAGATATGGTGAGTAATATTGGGAGTATATTCTTCCCCACCCTTGTACTATGATATTGCCAATGTTTGGCAATTGACTTGGCTCAAATTGTCTAATGCTAAGGTTCATAATCAGGCTTTCGTTCGGTTTTTAGTGATAAACTCCCTCAGGAGGCTTCCCACCTTTAGAACAAAGGCTTTACGTATCTTAAAGATACTGGGGGAAGGCTAATTGCTGAGGAAAAATGTTGGAAGGGATTTTCATTAGCCTCCACATTTGATTATAGTGGGTTGGAATACTTGGTGATAAAGTCATTTCCCATTTGGGTCGTACCCTTCTCACTAGTCTTTTCAAGGCTTCATGAAGGCAGGCCCTCTAAAGGATTTAATTGCTTGAAAGTAAAAGAAAGCATAAAAGAGTGGTTTGGTTTTTTTGGTCACCCAACTAAGGGGAGAGCATATGCCTACCACTTTCGAGACACGAAATACATACTTTCTTTTTATCCAATATTGCAGTTGTTTTCTAAAAATCTATCTTGGAGATGTTGCTCCAAAAAGGCATGTGTTTTTTTTTAACCCAAGATAGCAATGTGTAAACCCTTGTCAACAAAATGAATCACCAATGTAAACAAAAAGGTCTTAATTTTGAAAGCTTTTGAAATGGAAATGTGAAGGTTCTTTTTAAGCTTCCAAAACAAAGGTGAATTTCATTTTAATAAGCACGAAAGGAATGTGATGTTCAATTATAACTTTATGCAAAAAATTGGAAAGTTTGTTTTGTTCTTTTTAAAGCCCAAAGAAAGATGGTCCTATCTTGCATAAAATGAAATATTTGAATTTGTTATTATTTTTATCCATGCAAGAAAGAAAGATGAGTTTTATTTTAGGCACCAAAAGAAAACATGAAGTTCATTTTAGGCATCCAAAAGAAAAGGTGAGATTCATTTTAATTTTTTCCAATAAAAGGAAAAGATGAGTTCTTTTTACTAACTTTTAAAAGGAAGTAAAGAAAAACTAAACTAAATCCTCATGTTCCTGCACTGAAAAATGTTAAAACCTACACACAATTAGTCAAAAAAATTAGATCCTAGTGGTAGGCTTCACAAGCCTAAATTTCTGACTTGGTTACAAATTTTTTGCCTCTGTCAGCGCTATGCGCTTACTATGGACCGGATGCACTAAAATGTGGTGTAGAAGCACTAAAAGACATAACCTATGCACTACACTATAGTCTAAATGCGCTATACTAATACTCATATGCACCAAAAAAAAGGCAGAGAGAAATATGCGCTAGAAGGAAAGTCAAATGTGCTAAAGGATGGTTTCTGATGCTCTGCAAAATGGGGCAAGGTTAGACGAAAACCTGTGGTCGTATAACACACAAAACAAAGAAACAAAGGCAAATGTTAGTGTTAATCAACCAAAAATTAGTCTAAGCAGGCATACCAAAAGAGACACTAAAAATAAAGTAAAGCATTTAACTATGAATATAAATGTAAGAAGACATCTCCAAATGCCTTCTACCATGCTCTTAGCTCCTTCTCCCTTGTTCCTCTCCTCTCCAAGTTCCAAATTAGTGTGCCTCTCAACAACTTTTTGCACTATGGATGCTTATGGAGGTTCAAGATTGTAGATGATTATGAAAAGTATGCAAATGCAAGCTTAATAACCAAATTAGGATGAGTTATCTAAATGCTATTTGTTAATTTTAACCAAAAGAGTGAATGTGAGTAAGATATGCTAAATGCTCTCTAAAATTCTCTATAACTTAGATGCATACAAGTTTTTAGGATCTGGATTATGAAGAAATGGGCTCTATTTATAGGAAAAATGGAGCAATGGATGGTTGAGATTGAGTAATCTCAACAAGGGTCAGGATTGAATGATATTCAATCCATGTGATGACTTTCAACCCAATCCCAGAATGATAAGTGTCAATATGAGATAGGTTGAGAGGAGAGGGAATAAGCATTAAATGCTTGACATGACCTAAAGGTTAACTTGGGAGTTAAGGTCAAGGTTGGGTTGAGTGAATAAATTCTTTATTCAAAGAATAAAGTTTTTATCCAATGGATAAACTCTTGTGCAGGTAAAATGGATAACCATGGTCAAAGCAATAAATGTTTGAGGAGACACATGAGTCATATGAGGGTTGAGTTAGGGGTTAACCATAAATGGTCATGTAAGAGCCATAAGTGGTTTAGAAGACTTTTAGAGGTTAAATTGTTGAACACACAAAGCATTAAATGTTTTTCAAAGACTTTGAAGTCTTTGAGAAGTGACTCCAAGTTGCCTAGGAATGTGACCATAATTAGGGGATGGATTAGGCTAATTGATTAGGATTAGATAGGTTCTAGAAGAATTTAGGAAGGGGATTTAGGAGGCAAGTGGGAGATGTAGGAAAATGCAAGTGGGGGGAATAAATGATTTAAATAAATGGTTTTTTTAATTTATTTAAAAGAAGAAAGGGGATTAAATTGAATAAATAGAATTTATTCATTTAACTGATTATAAATTTTGGTTTAATGAATTAATTAAATAAACTGATGGCTAGTGGATTTTTAATTAAATAAATAGCAAATATTCATTTAATTAAAATGGACAGATTTATGTGACTACATTTGCCCCTCTTTAAGACGGTGCAGTTTATCACGTCATTTCAAAGAAAGAAAAAAATAGGTGTGAATAAATGCCCCATAAAATATTTATTTAATGGGTGGTATGCCCCCTCGAGAGATGGGCCGAATTTTTTTGAAAAAACGGGCGATCTCCCGAAAAATGATGAAAATTGGCAAGGTGGTAGAAGAGAAAATTTTAACAATGCTGGTGAAAAATAGAAGAAATCGGATATAATAAGATGAAATGGGAGGCTTGGGAAGTTCACGGGGACCACAGCGGTCAGCGGGGGAAAATTAAGGTTAGGGCGAAGGGTATATATGGGGAGAAATGGGTGAAAACAAGCTCATTCACATTCACGTCCATAGTGAAATTTGAGCTCTGATAGTAACCTTTTGGAAGAGCAAGCAACGTCAAGATGTCGGTTCCCATAGTAGAGCACCGATTAGAGAGAGTACGGCGATTCCAGCGCTGGCCAGACGACTATGAACCAGTGGTATGTGAATTTGAATTTTTTTTTTTTGTGCATTTTTTATATGTTTTTTGCTTAGTCCAAGTTGAGTCAATACAATAGCGCTAAAACTGTGTTTTGGAGTTGTTGTCAATTTAATTAGTGCTATTGTGCCGCTATAGCGCTATTGCATAGTAGTTTTAGCACTTTTGGCAAAAGTTGCACTATGGTATAACTGTTTTAGCGCTTTTGTTTTTGTAGTGCTATGGAGTAGTTGATTGAGCACTATTGATGTTAAGTAGTGCTATGGTATAGTCAATGTAACGCTATTGTTGATTTAGCGTTGTTGCATAGTTGATTTAGTGCTTTTGTGATAGTAGTAGCATTGTTGTATTCAAAATAGCGCTAATGTGTAGGAAGATAGATGCCCCAGTGTGTTTGAAAAAGGATCTCCTGATGCCAATGATGGATGGATGGAGATGTGCGGTGAGAGTTGTTTTGAACCATAGCAGCACCGATGAGACTTAGGTCATTAGGATAAATGTTTGTTGAAGTCTAGGTGTGCCATGATTGCTTACCTATTGAAACCTGAAGATACTTGATCAAAGTATCTATTGATAGTCTAGGTTTAAACTTAAGAAAGTTTGAAACAAAACAACTGATGATGATGGTTGATGCATGTGTGTAGGAGGATCTACACATCTTACAGATGCACGAGAGACATCCCCCGACATAGGTGTTGCGCGATCATTTGACAAAGGCCGAGGTGGATTGCATTGCAGTGATAGACCTATATGACGTTATGTATATGCCCGTGATTCAGATGAATCACGGGTTGATCATAGCATTGGTCGAGCGATGGCATAGTGAGACATGTACATTTCACTTGGTGTAGGGGGAGATAATAGTGACACTGGAGGATGTATGGCGCATCCTGCACATTCCTATTTGAGGAAAGCTGGTGAGCTATGATCGAGCATGGGGGACATTAGCAATGCAAAGATTTTTTGAGGAGGATGTCTTCATTGATGATGGGTGGATAGCCTGGGAGGACATAGCAACCTTATATGAGCCATTACTAGCAGTGCTATCAGGGATTGTTGGGGGATTGCTTTGTCCAGATCGACGATCGCATGGACTTGCTATTGGTTGGGGTCAGGTGATCGAGCAAATGATTACAAAGGGGACCCAGTTTGCATGGGGATCGTGCGTGTTATCACACTTATATTGGGATCTACATGAGGTAGCATACTGATGGAGGGGCTCATTGGGAGTAGGGATCACATTGCTGCATATTTGGGCATGGGAGCACTTACTAGTTACCTGACCAGTTAGTTTGAGATTCCGAACAGTGGACCAACCATATGTATTCATGTATGGAGGTATGATGAGTTAGTCCCACTTGGGGAAGTTAGAGTGGTGGTAGCGGGCACTGGATGACTTGGACACAGTGATTTGGATGTCGCATATTGAGTCTGAGCCATGGGAGGATGATGCGAAGGCATTGCCATATGTGTTCATGACACGATACCTCATTGGTAGGACAACCTACAATGTGGAGAGACAATTGTCTGGTAGGGTGTTGAGACAGTTTGGGCAGAGGTAGGGATTGCCTAGTGGTTCGGGAGAGTATGCATGGGTAGTCCGAGAGACGTACCTATGGGGGCTAGTGCTACCATTGATCAGGCATTGGCAGAGTTCCACACATTACAGGCAAGACCATGGTAGATGAGGTCAGGGGTAGTAGATGGTGGGGTGTCAAAGGAGTACATGCAGTATATTGCGGCACATCTGATTCCTCGGATATCAGATCCGACAGAGCTGATTCCAGATTTTGAGGAGGATAGGGGACGGAGATGGAGGAGGAGAGGAGGTTGCGGAGTAGTAGGTGGATGGGGGAGAGGGGATGGTGGTGGTGGGGATGGGGGAGGTGGTGATGGAGGAGGAGGAGGAAAGGGTGGTGGGTTTGGAGGAGGTGGTGGATTCAGAGGTGGAGGTGGGGGTGGTGGATGATTACAGCGGAGAGGGAGAGGTGGGTAGCCATTGAGGCTATCTCAGGGACCTTTAATGTAGGGAGGCATGAGATTAGGTGGCAGTGATGTAGGTGAGGGAGTGACTAGAGAGGAAGCCACTGGAGAGGCACCTATGGATATGGGGGAGGGAGCTAGGGGCGGAGATCTGCAGGATCATATGATAGGATATTTATAGACTCGCGTAGAGGATTTGGAGGCAGAGGTAGCAGCTAGAGATGTGCAGTTGTTTGCACGAGAGTCAGAGCTGACTGTAGTGTTGTGAGAGATGGATGATGCAGTGGAGATATTAGCAGAGCTACAGGAGAGAGTCTAGGTTGGAGTAGGAGCACAGGGTCCTATTGGGGAGGTGATGAGGGAGATTTGATGAGCACAGGCAAAGATAGAGTATTGGCAGGGGTTATATGAGCAGGTGGTGCCAGCTAGTCAGCGAGCACTGAGATATTCCTAGATGCAACAGGCGAGATTAGAGCGGTCTCAAAGGATGTAGAGCAGTGGTGGTGTGATGGGTCCTCCACGGAGAGATAGATCAGGTGGTGTGAGGGCAAGTGGGGGAGTAGGTGGTGATGGTGGTGTAGCATCTGGTCAGAGTGGCATCTGAGAGAGCATTTTGTATGCATGTATTTACATTGTTATTTTGGACTGTGTCTTGGATGGCTCTTGGTAGCCGATATTTTGGGCATCATTATTCTCTGATACATGTATATTTTTGGCGATATGATATGATATATGAGGAGATCCCATATTTTGTGATGATATGCATTTTGATGACATGTATGGATGCTTATGCAGGATGATGATTTTATGATTTTATGCTCAGATGGATAGTTGTACTTGCTATATGTATGTGTTTATGAGATGATTCCTATATGCATGTTTTATGATGATTTATTTTTACATGATGTCTATATGCATATTTTATGATGTGATGCTAATATGTGGGTGCAGGTGGATATGCATGAATGATTTATATATGTAAATACGATGATGATTATATGTGCATAATGAAATGATGATTATGAGGGTAGTTTGGATTTTATGTTTTGATGAGATAATGAGATAATGATGTGTAATGATGTTTACGATATAATGTGCTAAAATGAATGATTGTATATATGTAAATGCATCTAGATGTCTATTTAGATGAGTGTAATATGGATAAACAAGTGTAAAATACAAATGTTTAAATGATGAATTCTAAATGAATGCATATGTATAATGTATGAACTTATGCAGAAACTAATGGTTTTATTATGATTCTAAATGGCGAAAAATATGATGAAGTGAAATGATAATGCAACTAATGGGAAATGAATAACTGCACCTTAATGCATTGTAATGAATCCTTAAATGAAAATGCAATGAATGACTATAAAAATATACTAAATGAATACACTTAACTAATGGATAGATAAATAAATGTATGCAACTAGAGAAATCTAAACAAATGTATAGTACACATGTGTTTAAATGATGATAAATGATGATTGGTAACTGATGCTAAATGAATGCATAGCAATGGCTAATAATGATGGTAAATGCAATGATGAGGAATGTAGACGTATAAAAATGACCATATTCTTAAATGAATATTTTATGTTCATTCCTCTATTTAATTAAATCCAATTTAATTAAATCACCCACATTCCTCTATATAAATAAATAAATTATTTTATTTATTTATTTAAATTCACTCAACCCCTTTTTACCATTTAATGGGATAAATCATTTTGTTCAATTAAATCCCTTCTCTTCCCTTTTAATTAAATTCACATTTAGTTAAATAGTTTACCCCAAAGTGAATAAATCTAATTTATTCAATTTCCTAATTTGCAACCAAATTGAAATAAATTAACTTTATTTTAATTAAATTCTATTTTCCTCATCCACTTGCAAAATCCTACATCTCCCACTTGCATCCTAAACCCTATTTCTAATTTCTTCTAGAAGTCATCTAATCCAAATCAATTAACCCTAAACCCATTCATTATCTCTTTTCCCTAAATTTGAGAAGGTCACTTCTCAAATTTGGAGTAAAGTCTTCAAAAGGCATTAAAGCCTTTATCCATTTAGCAAGCCAACTTGTTGAATCCCCCCAAATTTGGAAGGACTCTTACAAATTTGTCCCCAAAGTCTTCAAACCATTAATGGTTAACTAACCCTCAGTGGCATCGTTAGAGACTTTTTGCCTAACTTAACCTTTATCTAACCCAGGGGTCTCATCAAGCATTTATTGCTTTGACCATGGTTATTTCTTTATCCTTTGCACAAGAGTTTACCTCTTGGGTAAAAGCTTTATCCAATGGATAACCTTAACCTAACCCTAACCCTCACCCCCTAGGGTAACCATGAAGTCTTCTCAAGCATTTAATGCTTCTTACATCTCCTCTCAACCAACCCTATGTTGCCAATTGTCACCATTTCATTGGTGAAAATTATAAACATGGATTGATCAACTTTCAAACTTGACCCTTGATTAACTCTTTCAATCCTGGCCATCCATTGCCCTATTTTTGCTATAAATAGAGCTCTCATTTCTCCATTTTGGATCCATGCAAGCTCTTAGTATCATACTTATGCTCAATTTTAAACACATCTAGTCTCTCTTTGCAATAAGAATTAGCTAATGAACATTTTAGACTACTTCTTTTATCATTAGACTAAATCATATAACTAGTATATCATGTTAGGATAGTATTGCTACTAATCTTGTCATCTTATAATCTAGTTTATTGCATTTGTAGAACCATGCATAAATAGGATGCATTCTCATGGTAAAATCAATCGAAAGCATCCCTCGTTCTTGCATTTTTCATCCCTAAACCACTTTGCTCAGTGATCTGAGAGAAAAAACATTGGTTTGAGGGACCTCGTGAGATAGAGAACCATGGAACCAACCTTGGGAAGTTGAGTCATTCTTCATGATTCCATAACTTGCACCAAGAAGTCCCATGGGTGTGTGAGCAAGCCTCTTTGAAGCTTTATTTTTCCCATTTTGAGTTTCATAGCCCCACTTTTCCCGTACACATTTCTGGCACCCACCATGGGGCTCTACCCCATTAATCAAATCGGTTTTAAAAAATAAACACTTTTGTAGGTATGCGGGGAACATGAATCAGCGCATGGGGAACATCCTTTAGCGCATCTCGCTAACATTATAGCGCATCCCATACACTCTTTAGCACATGGGGTTTATACTCTAGTGCGTGAGGTCCTTAGTTTAGCGCATTACCTTTACTAACCTTTTCTTGTAGGTCTTGACGCAGAAGAAAAACAGAGCAGCGCATCCGGAAAATAGAGTCACGCATCAGGTCTATCCGATAGTGCATCACAGTCATCCTGTAGTGCATGCATTCTATCCTATAGTGTATAACAGGCAGAAAAAAAAAAAAAAATTATAACTAAACTTAAAATTTAGACTTGTAAAAGTCCACCAAAACCCAGATTTTTCTAACTGTTTGATTGAAACTTTTGTAGGACTCTGACAATTTCTTGCAAGTAGAGCTTGATTTTATTTGTAGAATTACAAATAGTTTTAGGTTTTTACTAACTTAAGTTAAGTTAGTTAAAATTTAGAGTCATTTTAAATTCTTGTTGGATAAAATTGCACTCATCTTAATTTGGGCTATAAAACGAACCACAACTACAATCTTTTCTTGCTTTTCTAGGAGAAAAATTCTCAATTTGGGTTCTAAAAAGAACAACACAAGCTTTATTTTTGCAAGCAAGGGCTAAAAAGAATCTCACCATCCTTTGGTGCATAAAAGGATCAATTTTACATTGTGCCAAAAAAAGGAACCACACTTGGAATTTTTGTTCACAATCAAAGAGGGAAGGTCTTCCCCTTTGGATCGATTTCTTTTGTTAACCAAATATCAATGTTTTGCTTTGTTGACCCAGTTATTTTCCTAGATTAGAAAATCGTTTCTTTGAAGGAAATAAAAGGAAAACCATGTTTTCATAGAGAAACATCTCTATTTAGATCTTAGAAAATCATTGACTTGAAGGGTAAAAAGAAGCTTGTTTGCCTTGTCTCGAAAGTGGAAGGTATATGCTCTCCCCTTAACTAGGTGATCAAAAAGCCAAACCACTCTTAAGCTTTCTATACTTCAAGCATTTACATCCTTTAGTAGGCCTGCCTTCCCGAGGGGTTGAAAAATTCTTAAAGCCATTTTTGGCCGGTGTGAAGGGAACGACCTAAGTGGGAAATGACTTTGATGCCAAATGTTCCAACCCACTATAATCAAATGTGGAAAGCAACGAAAGTCCATTTCAATGGTTGC
Organism: Cryptomeria japonica; assembly: GCF_030272615.1. Lineage (NCBI taxonomy): Eukaryota > Viridiplantae > Streptophyta > Pinopsida > Cupressales > Cupressaceae > Cryptomeria > Cryptomeria japonica. The sequence continues at coordinate 435,654,094 of NC_081409.1, forward strand.
ACGCAGCGATTAACCTTCCCCCAGTATCCTTGAGATATGTAAAGCCTTTGTTCTAAAGGTTGGGAAGTCTCCTAAGGGATTTTATCACTGACGGCCGAACAGGAAGCTTAAATACGAACCTTAGCATAGAAACTTTGAGCCGAGTGAGTAACCAGATATTTGTAATATCATAGTGCAAGGGTGGGGAAGAATCCACCCCCAAGATCGCTCACCATATATCTCCCAAGATAAATACTCAATTGTGAAGAAATTCACTTTGAGTTAATTTCTTGCAAAAGGCAAAAAAACAGGCGCTCTCTAGGGGGTGACACCGCTGTTTGAGCTGACGGAGTATCAAGACTAGTGGGCTATGGTATTACTTATGACCCTTGAATAAAGAGTCTTTTTGAAGTGTATTCTTTGTCCAAACCTGTTAAAACATTGGGTATTTGAACACATCCTCGTAGAACATACACTTATTGTTTAGATCAAGCAAAAATGGTTATTTCTTTGGTGTTGTGTCTTCATTTGTTACTTCAGAAAATCATCCATCAGCATTAAAAATTTAAGGCAAAACACCAAAATTGCAGAAAACAATCAAGTCAGGGAAGTTTAGCGCGTAAGAACAACATCTTAGCACATATCAACCATATTTTAGCGCATCAAACCTTATCCTTAGCGTGTAAAGTATTCACAGTAGCACTTCACCAAAATTTAGAATCAGCAATAGTAGTTAGCGCATTCTGAAAACAACTTAGCGCATCAAAGCATTAGCTTAGCATGTGAAAGTCAATTTTTAACACATAGAGTATAAACGGTAGCATGTCAGTGGCTCATATTAGCGCATGATCTGTTGAAACCAAAGTTGAAACAAATTTGACCAGTGAAACTAGTTAGTGCATAGCATGGGGAAGCATAGCGTGTGGGGTCTTTTCCTTAGCGCTTTGAGAAAATTTTGTAGCCCATAGAGTCTCTGTTTCAGTGCGTGGTCAAAAGCCAGAAAAATAGGGAGCAAAACAAAGGTAAATTTGGAAAATTTTGGAAACATTTTTAGAAACTTCCTTTCATCGGCCTGAACTTCGTCAAATCAAAATACCAAAAACAAAGTATCAAAAACTATTTCTAAAGCAAGTTTCCCATCAAACAAAAGTTCTCCAGCATCTAAAATTGGTCGCACGATAAACATATCTATCCTATCAAAATCAGGAAGCATCATCACAAGTGACAAATAGGCCTTTTTATCTCATGGATTTTTATCCCAAAACACACTTGTTTAAAAACTCCAAGTTGTCAAATCGAGTTTCCATATCGAGAAAGCTCGATTCCATATCATTTGATGCACTTTGTCGTGAGGGGGCATCTAAACCTTCACTTTGATAAAGCAAAAACTTAAGTTTCCAAAACAAGATAAACTGAATCCAAAACAACTCAAAGGAGACCATTGATCGCTTGTGCATGACTAATCCTCATATTCTAAGAAGAAAGAATATTTATCATAACACTAAGTTGAAGAAATAGCAACCAAGTTCTTCGAAACTTGCCAAAAGAAATAAATTTTTATACATCAATCGTCAACTCTTTGTATCTCATCAAACATTCCTTCGTCATGTACGATTATATATTTAGAACAAATCAAACGAATTTGACAAGGAACCTTTGAAGACTAGAGCATTCTGTCAAAAATCCGCATTCAATCAACAAATAAATTGTGGAGGAAAGATCAATCCAACATTCTTTCCTGACGAGTGCATCACTTACAACATCGCTCGATTTGAACCACAAACCCCTGAACAAAACATTGAATAAGAGTTCATTCCTTTTATCACAGAAAGCTTCTACTAGATGCCTGTTGTTACTCGCTCTCAACAAAACAAACAAAGCGAAATGCAATTAGAATCCAGCATGAATCGGAGATTATCAAATCCTTTCGAGCACCCAAATCTAGAGGATGCCAAAATTTCTGAAGAACTTCTTCAAGAATGTCAAGAAAGTGCCTCATTTCAAAAACTTGTGGAAAGACTCATGGAAAATGACAAAGAAAAATACCTACTCATGCTCACAAGCAAAGGGGTTAAACTTCCTGAAGACTTTGACACAGACATGTTTAGAACAAAATCTCAACATTACGAATATCAAGAATGACAACATGAAGCACATGACCCTAAGCAAGATATCCTTGAACAAAACATGCCTGAACAAAATACACCAGGACAAAACATCCCTGAGCAACACATACTCGAGCAAAACATGCCGTTCCATACACCATTTCAACCTAGGATTAATGCAAGAGAAGAAACCTTCCCTTAGTAAAATAGTGCACCTTTGATTTCCCTTACTCAACAAATGCAAATGTTACAAAGAAAAATGCAAGACATACAACAAGGGACAACAGTAAGGTATTCATTGAATGAAATTTGTCCTTATCCGTTTGACAAAAGATTGAACATGGTGCCCTTTCCTCCAAACTCAGATGTTCCCAAATTTGACAAATATGATGGAAAAAGCGATCCCCATGATCATGTTTGAGAATTCTGCACAATGAGTCTTGAATTCTCTCATGATGATACCTATTTGATGAGGTTATTCCCAAGAAGCTTGGGAGGACAAACAATGGAATGATTATCCAAAATCACACCTACTATCAGATCATTTGATGAGCTAGTCAACAAATTCATAACTCAATATTCCTATAACATTCAACATGCTATCACCATGTTAGACATCTGTAACACCAAACAGAAAAATAATGAAACATTCATGGCATTCCTTCAACGTTTGCAGCGTATGGTTTCACGATATCCTTGAGATATCCCTGAAAAAGAGAAAATGGAAATCTTCATTGACAACTTGAATGGTGAGATGAGTTACAGGCTCAAACTCCAATGCATACCATCTTTCGCTAAATTAATTGAGAATGGCATTCAAGTAGAAGAAGCATGTGTCAAGAAAGGCACGCTAAAATTCTTCAAAGAAGGAACAAGTTCATCAAATTACAATAACCATAACAACAACAACTTGGACAAATCTAGATTCTTGACCAGAAACAAAAACAATGGAAATGAAGGAGGCAATGAATCACATGATCCAAAATCTAAGCAACCCATGCTCGCATTATCAAGAAATCCTCAAACTACAAAGAATCCCAAAAGTGCTAACCCAGACACTAACACTTACGCACCAAATACCAATCAAGGTCAACCCAACACCAACAACACCAACAATGCTCAAAACAATCACACAAATCAAGGACCTCATAACAATTCGCGAGGTAGCACCAACAATTTTCTAAAACGTGTGTACACACCACTGGGACAATCACTGGAGTCAGCATTCAGAGAACTTCTGGCAAACAAAATTATCTCTTTACCAGCAATCAGCAACTATGAACCACAAATCAAACCACCTTGGTGGAATGACTCGCACTTTTGTGATTTTCATCACAACAAAGGTCATCAAACAAATGATTGCATGAGACTAAAAAACATTGTTCAGGACATGATTGATAGAGGTGATTTAACGATGGATGGTCTCAAGACAAATGGTGACCACGGAGCCTTTAAGAATCCTCTTCCAAACTACAACAAGGATGGAGCTTCAACCTCAAACGATACACGTGGAGCTCATATCAATCACATATACAATAACACCATCAATCACATATCAGCTGAGGACAATCAAGTCAATGTTATTATAATCAAAGACAGGCGTGAACATGAATCCATCAATGTAACAACCAAATCTCAAAAATATGTCTTAAAGGGACATACATCGACAACAAACACCGTACCCAAAATTCAATATGATCTAGTCAACCAACTACGCAAAACTCCTACTCAAATATCTATACTGGAGTTGCTGAAATTTTTGCCAAAACACAAAGACATATTAGAACAAGCATTATTAGAGACGAATGTACCTCAAGATCTGGATGTTGACAAATTCCAAGCCATGGTCGCTCATATGACAGGGCCTCATAATCTCACTTTTTCTGAGCATGATAATATCTCATTGAGTCATCCATATAATACTCCTCTCCATATTGAAGTCATAGTCTATAAACACCAAGTAAAATGAGTATTGATAGATGGAGGAGTTGGACTTAATATATGTACCTTAAAACTTATCTGTGCATTAGGCTTCTCAGAGGAGTCTATTGATCCACACAAAAAGATTACTATAAAGGCACATGATGATGAGGAAAGATCTTCTAAAGAAACAGTGGTTTTTCCAATTCAAGTCGGACCGATACAAAGAGATACTATGTGTCAGGTCTTAGACATAGACCTTACATACAATATCTTATTAGGTCAACCCTAGATACATGAAATGCAAGCAGTTCCTTCTACGTATCACCAGTGTGTCAAATTCCCCTATAATGGGCAAGAGGTTTCTATATCTACTGATCACAATCCATTTCAACATTGTAATGCAATGGGGGCAGCCCAGGACAATTTGGTTCCACATAATAGAGAGAAACAAAATTCCTCAGCACCAGATCTTCAACAAGAGAAGTCTAAATCATTACCTAGAGATTTCAAGCAGAAAATGAAAATCAAAGAACAAGGCATGGGGGAATACTGTTTGGAATCCATGTGCTTAATTAACTTACCCACATCACCTAGATCTCATGGATTACCTATAGCATCAACACATCAAGCAACTCATCCCATCACCAAGTTCGATGGCACATTCATTCAACTAGGCACTTTAGCACATGAATCCGAGGAAAAGTATATCCTTAGTTGGCTATACAAAGATGAGGAAGAAGACAGAGCAGCTACTATGGAAATAGCTATACCCACACACCCATATGGAAAAGGCTACTTAATCATGCAGCAAATGGGATACAATGGCAAAGGACCTATTGGTAAGCATCAGGAAGGTGTCATAGAACCCTTAGATCCTCCTTCACAATTCAGTAAAGACAAAAAGGGATTGGGCTTTGAACTCACTCTACTACCAAAGAAGATACCCCATAAATATAAAAAACCTAAGTGGAAAGAAAAGAAGAAGTACAAAGAAGAATCCTGGCAAGAAGCACTATTTCAGTCAGCAGAGACAATCTGAAAAGAACGTGAACAACAAGAAAGGAAGCAACATCAAGGGGTGTCCATCATTCACAAGAAGACAACATCTACAGAAGTCAATCATATTCAAGAACAAATATCCAACAAAGAAATATCATCTCCTAATAACATCATTCCTCCCCAAGGAGGGACGGTATATGAACAAATACAAAAGTTAGAAGCGGGATCTGACATAGAATCAGAGAAAACTATCAAACTTGTATCAATCATCAAAGACCTATTCTCACCATATAACATACCAGTTCACAACACTAATAGAATCTGGGATGATACCTCTGAGACTGATTCCAATGAGTATGAATGGGGTAGATGTTCTAATGATACTGAGGATGTTGCTGAAAATAGCAGTCATACACCCATTTCTCAAGAAGCACGCAACACAAAATATAGAACCCTTGAATTTGGTCCACAAAATATCTATGACGCTAAGGAAAACGAGCAACGTCATTATGAACAAGTCTATACGGAAGATGATACCATCGAAGACCTCGACGGAATTCTTGACTTCTTTAAAACCCAAACCAAACACGATGAAACCTCTATCCTGATACTTACAGTAGCAAAACTTGATCCACCAAACGATTCCTTACCACTTGTCTTTCTGGACCTCATAGACTGGGACGAACCCAAAATTCATGATATACCAATTTTCTCGAATGATGAATCCATTATCCATTACTTATGTGCCGTTAACCCCGAAACAAACTTTACCAGTCAACAAAGTAATGATGTCTGCAACCAAGGGAGTGCCAAGTCTCTCAATCACACAAATAAACCAAATAAGGGATCTATTGTTGAAAACTAGTCAATGGCAGCTATGGATCACAAAAAAGTAAAAATAAAGGACGCATCCAAGGGTGAAAACCTTTTTAAGACACCTAAAGATGGGAGACTTGACACTCTTCCTGAACATTATCATGAGCGATCACCCATATTGATTGAGCCCACTCAATCAATCAACATTGGTACTATAGAAGCAGCCAAAAACATACACCTGGTAGACTCTCTAACAGAGGAAGAAAGATCAAAATTTATAAAAAAAATTTAAAGAAAAGTAAATCAGCTTTGCTTGGTCATATGCAAATATGCCCGGAATTGATCCATAATTAATCATGCATCACTTGTCCATTACTCCAGGAGCTAAGCCAGTTAAGCAAAAACTATGAAAGATGAATCCACATGTGGCACTCATGGTCAAAGTTGAACTAAAGAAACTATTAGATGTCGGATTTATCCGACCCATCGACTATGCATAATGGATTTCCAACATCGTACCAGTATCAAAACCAGATGGGAGTATCAGAATATGTATTGACTTCAGAGATGTCAACAAAGCCTGTCCAAATGACGACTTTCCTTTGCCCAATATCGACATAATTGTAGACCTCACAACAGGCCATGCAATGCTCTCACTAATGGACGGGTTTTCAGGCTATAATCAAATAAAGATAGCCTCGAAAGATCAAGATAGAACATCATTTACCTATCCTTGGGGAACGTACTATTGGAATGTTATGCCTTTTGGCTTAAAGAATGTAGGAGCTACTTATCAACGAGCAATGACAACAATCTTTCATGACATGATGCATATCTTCATGGAAGACTATGTGGATGATTTACTAGCTAAATCCTTCACCAGAGCCGAACATCTCAGCATCTTAGAAAAGATTTTTGATCAATTGGAGAAATTCCAAGTTAGGCTCAACCCTAAGAAGTGTGTCTTCAGGGTTACATCAGGCAAGTTACTAGGCTACATAGTTTCAGCTAAGGGTATTGAAGTGGATCCTGCAAAGGTACAAGCCATTATGGAGATGCCACCACCAAAAAATATCAATCAGCTCAGATCTCTACAAGGACGACTCCAATCAATCAGGTGATTCATCGCTCAACTAGCAAATAAAAGTCTCCCGTTTAATCATTTGCTACATAAGAATGTACCGTTCAGATGGGAAACCAAATATGCAGAATCTTTCTATCAAATCAAATAGTACCTAATGAACCCACCAGTCCTAGTACCACCAATAGCAGGAAAGCCACTCATTCTATACATTTCAACAATAGATATATCACTAGGGGCACTATTAGCACAAGAAGATCAACAAGGCAAGGAACAAGCTATATACTACATCAGCAGGACATTGAACGAATATGAATTAAACTATACATTCATTGAGAAGGCTTGTCTAACAGTAGTATTCACCTCTCAAAAATTCCGACATTATATGCTAACACACACAATTAAGCTAGTTGCAAAAATTGATCATCTCAAATATCTACTCAGCAAGGCAGCTCTTACAGGCTGATTGGCTAAATGGGTCATGATTCTTAGTGAATTTGATATCCACTACATAGAATGAAGAGATATCAAAGGGAAAGCAATTGTAGATTAGCTGGCTGAAGCACCACTACCTGGACAACAAACTATGGAGATTGAATTTTTGGATAGGGACGTTCTTGCTATTTCTACCAAACAATGGACATTGTACTTTGACTGATCCTACACACAACATGGCTTCAGCACTGGCATTTTGTTCATCACTCCTAACAGACACACTATACCAAGTTCATATAGACTTATGTTCCCATGCACAAATAATATGGCTGAATATGAGGCGTTGGTTATAGGCATCAAAATGGCCGTAGAATGGAAAATCACAAAGTTAAAGGTCTACAGAGACTCACAACTAGTCGTCAATCAAATCAACAATGACTATCAGACAAAGGATGACAAGCTGCTACCCTACAAGCGAATGGTGGATGACTTCAAACAATATTTTGTACACATCACCTTTGAACAAATACTAAGGTTGAACAACAAAGCGGTTGATGCAATGACTACTATCGCTTCATTACTACAAATTCTAGAGCCGCAGAGTCGTTACAAGTTTTTGGTAGAGCAATTGTTCTCCCTAGCCTATGACCACTCTAATTCCCATGTTATCTATGCTTTGACTGGTTCGGATTCTCCTTTATATGGACCTATATATGATTATCTTAAAGACAACATCCTACCCATTGGCCTATCCCAAAACCAAAAACGTAACTTTATCCAACAAGCCGCCCATTTTACCCTTACTGTTGATACTTTGTACTGACGAGGTCTAGATGGTACTCTTCTTCATTGCCTTGATCGTAATGAGTCTAACTCTGCTTTAGCTTCACGAAAGTATCTATGGCACACATTCAAGTGGGACTACTCTTGCTAAAAAGATTCTGAGAATGGGATATTACTGGCCAATAATGGAAAAAGACTCTTATCACTTTGCAAAGAAGTGTCCTAAATGCCAGATCCATGGTAATCTTATTCATGCACCAGCATAGGAACTGCAACCATTCACAACATCCTGACCCTTTTGTCAGTGGGGACTAGACTTGGTCGACAAAATTTATCCTTCATCTTCAAATGGACACAGGTTCATTATAACTACAATAGAATACTTTACCAAGTGGATAGAAGCAATCCCCATGACCACAGTGACTGCGAAACAAATTGCCTCTTTTATCCTTAACTTTCAGATCTGCAAATATGGTATTCCGAGTTCCATCATCACCGATAATGGATGACCTTTCAAAAACCAAGATGTCCGAGAACTATGTGAAAATTTCAAAATACAACATCATTTCTCTACACCTTATTACCCACAGGGGAATGGTCAAGCAAAAGCATCCAACAAGACAATATTGAAAATCCTAAAGAAAATAGTGAATGATGCAAGCAAATATTGGCATATACAACTCAATCCAAAACTTTGGGCCTACAGAACTAGCATCCACACACCTACAAGAGCTACAGCCTATTCCTTGGTATATGGATTGGAAGCAATTTTACCCTTGGAGGTAGAAATTCCATCTCTCAGAGTCTCTTTGAAAGGCTTAATCCCAGATGAAGAGTATCGAGTTAACCGACTACAAGAGCTTGAGCTTCTAGATGAAAGACATCAACTTGCCTACACTTATCTCAAAGCATATTAGCAACATATGTGTAGGAGCTACAACCACAAGGTCATTCCCAAAAATTTTATAGTTGGTGACCTAGTCCTCAAAGAAAATCCTAGAAATCAGCAAGATCGAGAAAAGAAAGGGAAGTTTGAACCTAACTGGTTGGGTCCCTATGTCATCATATCAGCCTATGGATCAGGCGCATATCAGCTAACAACTTCAGAAGGAGATGTGCTCAATGAACCAACTAACAACATACATTTGAAGAAATACTACACTTGAGTGGTCTAATACATGAAAAAATAAAAAAAATCAGAAATCAAGAAAAAAGCAAATAAAAAGGTACAAATAAAAGCAACTAGTGAAAACCTGGCAACATGCGCTATTGTGAGAGGAAAAATCCTCTATCTATATCCATATCATTATATCCATAGTAAAGCACTATTGGCCATCACCTGACAGTTTTATCACAAATATCCATTCAGGACATACTTAGCGTAGTCACTATCCTAGTTTATCCCGATATCTTTTCACCACATCTCACCATGGCTTAGGTAATCACTGTACATATTTACATCGAGAGGTACACTTAGCTAGGGGCAATACTCATCAAAACTTGCAATACATTCAAGCCATCAAAACTTGTAGCAAATTTAGAACATCATATCCAACAAAACACTCACACAATCGCAAAACAAAACATTGATCGCTTAACATGATTCACAAAATACGATGGATGATTTTCTGAAATATCAAATGTTGCGTCTTGCATAAAGTTTTGACTATTTTGCACTTGAACTTTTTGAATTATTGGATACTCTACATTTTCTCCACAATGCTTCCAAGCTAGATAACGTCAAGGGGACACCAATATTTTCTTAGTTTTCTATCTGTGAGGCGATCATCTGTACTGTGCAAATACTTGTCTCAAGATGCGATTCATAGCATATCACTGAAGACATGATTCCACTTTACACATACAAATGGTTTAATCTTGTCTGTTTATACACAATCCACACTCAAGTCGTCTTGGTTCAATTATACCTTGACGCTTGTGCTATTTTGCAAAATCAAACATCATGTAAATTTTTCTCAAGTCATTATGGTTCAATTATACCATTATACTTGTATAAATTTTCAACATATCCCAAAACAAATCAATGCTCAATGATGATACATACAAAGAAAGAAAACAACATGTGGCTATACAAGGATGACAAATATAGAATGAGGATGCTTAAAATCAATTAGTTGCATATCATTTTACAATTAGCTACATATCATATCATACATCTTATTTTCAAGATACATCTCACAACATATCATATCATACATCTCATTTTTAAGATACATCTCACAACATATCATATCATACATCTCATTTTCAAGATACATCTCACAGCATATCATATCATACATCTCATTTTCAAGATACATCTCATAGCATATCATATCATATTCATCAAATATCACAACACATGCATCTATCTAAGCATTACATCCTCATAGAATAAACAAAGGCATATAGAATGCATCATTCATAAAACATCATATGAAGATCAAAGAAAATGGTGTCATATATATATATATATATATATATATATATATATATATATATATATATATATATATATATATATATATATATATATATATATATATCAAAAAATGATCAATATACAAAATATGTCATGTCTGTGCCAAGTACAAAGAAAAACAATGATCACAATACAATGGAGACAATGTCTCTCAAGTATGACTATCTTCTGAGGGTGACGGTCTCGCTGTAGATGTCCCATCCCTTGGATCTCCAAGTGGATCATGTCTAGACAACCCTGTCACGCCTCTACTCTCTGTCCTCGACCCAGTCTCTCAGGATCGACTGGATCTTGACTGTGTGAAACTCTGCACTCGGTGCTCCTGAGGCACCGCATCCTCATAATGTCTCCTGTAGTACTCTGCCTCCCTGACTCTCAAAGCTAGCTCTCTCAGGGTGTCTCTCATCGGGCCACTTGTCATTGGTCTCTCCAAAACCTCTACTTGAGCCTTGGCTTGACCCAATCGCTCCAAACCAATATCTCGCTCTGTAGTCAGCTGTGTAATATGACACTACTGAGCCAACATTTGTGTCTACAAATGCTGCACTGACAACTGTAGTGATCTAATCTATGCATCCTCCACATGTGTAGGAATCCGCACCTATAGGGGTACCTGTGAAGGGATACCGCCTATCCCTCTACCTGTCCTCAGTGCTAGTGGAGGTAACACATCTGACCTCCTCCTCTGGGCCGATCACCTCACATCCTCATAACCTCCCACTGCCGCTATCACCTCCTCCTCCTCTCCATCTCTGATTGCCAAAATCCCTCTCCCTCTATCCACTGCCACCCACCGCACAACTCTCTCTACCCATATTACCCTCCCAACACCATCTCCACCCCTCTCTCCTCTCCTCCTCATCTCCAATCTCCCACTAACTCCTCGCCGACCTCTACCACCAGCTCCATCATCTCCTCCATCCCCTCCTCCTCCATCACCACCTCCCTCATCTACCTCCTCATCATCATCAAACGCGGGAATCATCTCAGCTGGATCAGATATCGTAGCCACGGCCTGTGTTGTGAAGAGTGCTGCAAACTCATCCGTCATCCCTGCATCTACTATCTCCGAGGCATAATCCCAAATCTAGCCGGCTTCGTGAAAGAACTCCTCCACTGCCGCTCCACTATCAATCGTCGGCCCCCAATCTAGGATATCCTGTCTCCGTCAAGCATAAAAACATGCTCCCTGTGGCATCCCCTACTGTCAACCATACTGTCAAATCACCTGGCTATGCAAAAACCTCTCTATAACAAAGGGCATCCACCCTATCAGATATCTAGTCATGAAGACATAGGGCATCTCCATCCCATCCTCAGCCCATACCTTGCACCCTGTATATGGTCGCCAGACGATCGTATCAATGTCATCTAGCACTCTCCTCCAATGATCTAGTTTGCCCAACTTACACTGGACAACTATCCCTCTGTATCCATAGGTGTACGCACATCCAATAGGCCTATCTCTATCAGCCAGTGGCCTCGCTGCGAGGATATGCTCCCACACCCATACCTGAAGCAATGTCACACCAGTTGATAAACTATCGTAACCTAGGTACACTACCTCATGCAAATCCCTGTATAAATGGGCTAGCATAGCCAACCCCCATGCAAATCGGTGACCCTATGTCACCATATCCTCCAGCACCAATCCCCATCCCACTGACAGTCCCTTCAACCTATGGTCAGGACATAGAAACCCACCAATGAAACCTACTAAGACTGATGGCAGAGGAGCGTAATCCAAATCCAAAAACTCTTGCCAAAGGATCTCATACCCACAAATAGTGTCATCCTAAAAAATCTAGCGCAGTGCCTCAGTCCCACCCTCCTTCGTCTGCTCGTAGGGAAGCAGTGCACCTACTATAGGAATCCGCAGAATCCGGTAGCAATCTTCAGGCATCGCTATAATATCGCTTATCGCCAAATGAAAGGTGTTCGTATCACTGTGCCACCTCTCTGCCAATGTTGTCAATAAACCCCGGTTTACGATAAACTAAGGCATCTCTAACAAGGATGTCAGACCACATCTATCAATAATATCTCTATCTCCTTGTGTCAATCATGGTATCAATGACCACGGTCTCGGAAATCGCTCACGCGACTGTACAACTCCAAGACGCTCCTGTAAAAAACAACGCAAGTCCAATATCAGTTCCCTTATCAACACATGGATATCAAAATCAAAATCATCTCAAAAACTTGAAAACTTTGAACAAATCTAAAGCAAGTTTCACATCATATCAATTCATCAAATCATATCAACTTTTAATACAACTCAAGTTTCAAATCATATCAACTTGTAATACAACTCAAGTTTTCAAATCATATCAACTTGTAACACAACTCAAGTTCCATATCAGCTTGTAATACAACTCAAGCTCCACAATTCATATCCAACACATTCATATCCAAAACTTGAAAAACTTTGAACAAATCTAAATCAAGTTTCACATCAAATCAATATCAACTTGAAACATCACAAATCAAATCAAGTTATCTCAGAATTCATAATGGACACACTTATCACATCAATGACAACAGACACAAAGACTTGCAAAAATACACTTATCCTGGCAGACTGGACATCAACCTACAAACTTTTCTCATTCCCAAATCTCACTCTACCAAATTTTTTCCTACATGTGCTAAAACATCTTGTCTATGCGCTAAAATGTTTCTTGTGCGCTAACCTATTGTCTCCACGTGCCACTTGATCAACCCTATGCGCTAGAAAAACCCTACATGCTATCCTTTTCTTTGAATGCACCCTCTAAAATACCCTCAGCGCTAAGAACCCCTATGCACTAATCTATCCCCTCTGCACGCTATGCACTTAACCCTATGCACTAGGTCACACCTACGCGCTATCTTGACCTACCCATGCGATCCTCTAGCAGCACTATGCGCTAGGTTCATTCTATGCACTACCCGTTTTGCCCTCTATGCTACCCTGTACACCCAATGTGCTAACCTAATATGACGCGCTACCATAACCTAACTATGTGCTAGCCTAAAAATTTTGGATGCTACCCTATTCGCTAAACCCTACGCACTACGAAATTTTTTCGTATGTGCTACCCTTTTGACCCGACGCGCTAAAATGTAAAATCTGCATGAAATATTCAAAAAATTACCCAAAATGACAAAATCAAAAATAAAAAAAAGGGTCAAAAAGGTCAACTTACCGGTGGTCCATATGCAGCGGGCCCCTGATACCTCCGCACGCGCTCGAATCGATGAGTAGAATATGGAATCAGCATGTTGACTCTTCTCCAAATGTCACTCTCTCCAAAGTCAACAAGCACAAATGAGACAAAAAGGAATTACTTTTTCCCTTTTATAGGGTAAAAAAAAATTAGGGTTCCATAGAAGAACACGAAAATCGGTCGTGGTGTCTCATGCAAACCTACCCAACATCATTATCAGGAGATGAATCAAATTAACACATTCCACATAGACCAAAATTTAAAATGCTATTATCCAAATCAACTCAAATTTTCAAATTTTTTTTATTCATCTCCCGAGGGGGCATTATCAACATCATTTCTATGAAATGTGGGACATCAAGTATCAAAACTGGGGCATGACATATCTCAAAACAACATAAAAATTGATCATAACTAAATCACGATGACACATCATTTTCTTTGAATCAACATGTACACACACGTCACTTCAAAGAGGGGCAAAATGTAGATGTATAAAAATGACCATATTCCTAAATGAATATTTTATGTTCATTCCTCTATTTAATTAAATCACTCACATTCCTCTATTTAAATAAATAAATTATTTTATTTATTTTTTAAATTCACTCAACCCCTTTTTACCATTTAATGGGATAAATCATTTTGTTCAATTAAATCCCTTCTCTCCCCTTTTAATTAAATTCACATTTAATTAAATAGTTTACCCCAAATTGAATAAATCTAATTTATTCAATTTCCCAATTTGCAACCAAATTGAAATAAATTAACTTTATTTTAATTAAATTCTATTTTCCTCATCCACTTGCAAAATCCTACATCTCCCACTTGCATCCTAAACCCTATTTCTAATTTCTTCTAGAAGTCATCTAATCCAAATCAATTAACCCTAAACCCATTCATTATCCCTTTTCCCTAAATTTGAGAAGGTCACTTCTCAAATTTGGAGTAAATTCTTCAAAAGGCATTAAAGCCTTTATCCATTCAACAAGCCAACTTGTTGAATCCCCCCAAATTTGGAAGGACTCTTACAAATTTTTCCCCAAAGTCTTCAAACCATTAATGGTTAACTAACCCTTAGTGTCATGGTTAGAGACTTTTTGCCTAACTTAACCTCCATCTAACCCAGAGGTCTCATCAAGCATTTATTGCTTTGACCATGGTTATTTCTTTATCGTTTGCACAAGAGTTTACCTCTTGGGTAAAAGCTTTATCCAATGGATAACCTTAACCTAACCCTAACCCTCACCCCCTAGGGTAACCATGAAGTCTTCTCAAGAATTTAATGCTTCTCACATCTCCTGTCAACCAACCCTATGTTGCCAATTGTCACCATTTCATTGGTGAAAATTGTAAACATGGATTGATCAACTTTCAAACTTGACCCTTGATTAACTCTTTCAATCCTGGCCATCCATTGCCCTATTTTTGCTATAAATAGAGCTCTCATTTCTCCATTTTGGATCCATGCAAGCTCTTAGTATCATACTTATGCTCAATTTTAAACACATCTAGTCTCTCTTTGCAATAAGAATTAGCTAATGAACATTTTAGACTACTTCTTTTATCATTAGACTAAATCATATAACTAGTATATCATGTTAGGATAGTATTGCTACTAATCTTGTCATCTTATAATCTAGTTTATTGCATTTGTAGAACCATGCATAGATAGGATGCATTCTCATGGTAAAATTAATCAAAAGCATCCCTCGTTATAGCATTTGTCATCCCTAAACCACTTTGCTTAGTGATCTGAGAGAAAAAACACTGGTTTGAGGGACCTTGTGAGATAGAGAACCATGGAACCAACCTTGGGAAGTTGAGTCATTCTTCATGACTCCATAACTTGCACCAAGAAGTCTTGTGGGTGTGTGAGCAAGCCTCTTTGAAGCTTCATTTTTCCCATTTTGAGTTTCATAGCCCCGCTTTTCCCGCACACAAGGAATGTATAAATGAATCTAAAATGTCATGATTATGCAATGATGAAATGATAATGAACTATAAATAGTTAAATGCTATTAAATAATATGAAATACACTCTATGCAAATGTAACCAAATGTAATGATGAAGATATGATCATGATAGATGAATGCAAGGTTGTACAGATTTTGCATGATGCACTGATGATGTATCAGAGTACTCTATCGTGATTGTATCCAAGACCAACTCAATTTTCACATAACTGCTCAATTTAACTTTGTTCACCCTTACATACAAAACCATGCATATGAATAATGAATGAGTAAATGGATGGGCGATATGCAATGGAATGCAATATAAACAGATGAGATGGAATGATGATCCATGGTGCTTTATTTTCATCATTGAGCTTTAAAATGTTGTAAGAAAATACAAGCAACTTGACATAATGATTCAAGATGACCTAGGTATTCCTTACATGAATTTTGATATAGTAAGTTAATACAAGCAACTTGATATAATGGATCAAGTTGACTTGAGTATTGCTTGCAGAATAGACAAGCATTATCTCCTTTCATGCATGACTTGGAACATCCTCCTTGATCTTTTGTTGATCATATCTTGAGACAACTTCATACCATAGTAAGTGATAAACCATTATCGAATTTGGATGAGGCAGTAGGAACCAAAGATGGAGCATGGTACTTGCAAGCAAACAACATATATAAAGAATAAAGAATATGGACCCTCAATAAATGGTTCATGCTCATATGGTCGAGGTATATGGTGTAGTCAGCAAGCCGTAGTGATCTATGACTGTATTTCATATATGATCACATAACTTAGTGAACTTCCCACGTAGACACCATTAGGACATGCCCCAAAACGTCATTGGAATAAATCACAGAAGACATACAAACAATGCTTAGGAACCATCTTGACCACTGTAATCACTTGTGGATATCCTGGAGTAGTGTAGGAGCCTGATATATATAAATGAATGAATAACCTACAAACCAACCAAGTATTTGATAGCTTAAACAAAATTTTCTTGTCAAAGAAAATGTCATCTTGTCTTTGTTTTTGGTAAGGAAGGATGCATCCTCATTAAGACAGTTTGCGTGTGTTGATGTTGATTTTTTGGTTGATCGGATAAGTGGTCATTTGTTTGAGTTTTTCACAATGTTTGCTTGGTATCGGCTTGAATTCATATATACAAAGTGTTTCCATGTTTTTGTTTGTTTGATGTTTTTGGATGTTTTTGGATTTTGTGAGATAGTTTTTCAATGTTTTTGGTATTTGGATGTTTGTTTTGAATGTTTTTGGATTTTTTGTGATTGTTTTGAATGTTTTTGGATTTTGTGAGATAGTTTTGAATGAAGAACTCAATGAATCACAAAATAATGTAGAATCCACTTCCATCAACTAGATTAAGGGCATTGCCCCCAGTTTTAGACATGACTATGAAAAAGCAGGATGCGAGATGCATAAAGTACTATCCTGGATTGCAAATCAATAACAAGCCATGGTTTAGATCAGGCCTGGAATTTGACGGCCACCCCTACCTATCATATAATTTTTTATGACGGTTTAGTAATTTTAATGCCTTTCATTTTACGTTTTTAAAAAAATGTTAAGTGTCAATTTTTTTTAATTTGTGAATAGTTTAATATAAATTCTTTAAGCTTCATAGAATTGAAGTTCCAATAAAATTCAATTGAGGTGAAAATAAATAATTCCATAAAAAAAAGTAAAACTTTGAAAAACAATGATAAATTAGTAATGCACTTAAAAAAATTTAAATTTACTTGTAAGTTTCTAAATTCAACCCAAAAATCTTGTTTATTATAAAAATAGAAACCATTTAGATTTTTTTATTACAATATTTAAAAAAATTAGAAATGATTATATCTTATCATTTCAATTGTTAGAAGTTTCTATATTGATATTTAAGACAATCTTTAAAAAATATTAAAAACTAAATTGACAAAGTTTCTAAATTTATATAAGAAAAACATACTAAAAATTCATATAAAAATAATATAAAATTAGAAATAATTATATCTTAATCATACCATTTTAAAATATTCTAAATAAATTCATATATTTATAATAAACATTGTAAAATAATATATATCAATATATATTACCTATTATAATATTTTACGGCTTATTAATAATTTTAAGTGTCATATATACGGTCTGTGGAAAAAATAGCATGTCGATACTTACGGTCCACTAATTTTATTAGTTGTAATATACGGTCTAAAAGTGCAAAAACGGCCATATAGCCTGTCAAATTCCAGGCCTGGTTTAGATGAATGGATGAGTGAATGTAGTGAATACGATTGCAACAAGTCTAAAAGACAATGGAGCCATAGCCTTTATGAGTGGTGCCTGTTTGCCAGGTTTTCACCATCGCACTTACCCAAGGTGCCACCAGAGTGGTTGTTCACTATTTGGATGTATGATTTTTCTTTACTATTTTGATGTTTTTGTATTTTCTTCAGGACATTTATCTGAATGTTTTTGGTGTTTTTTCCGATATGTATGGGAGCCTGATGCTCTGTGCAGTTCATGTATAAAACTTTTTAAGGTGCATTGTGTTGATTGGATCTACTAGCAGTTCTCCTTCTAAAGTAGCCAACTGATATGCCTCGGACCCAAATACAATAGTGATAACATATGGACCCAGCCAGTTTGATTCAAAATTTCCCTGATGTTCTCTGTTTGGTTGGTTACGAGGATTCTCTCGAAGAACAAGATCACCTACCTTGAATGTACGAGATCTAACTCGATGATTATAGCTTTTGCTCATGCGGTGCTGATAGGCCTTGAGGTGATTGTATGAAGCTTGTCGTTTCTCATCAAGTAGCTCTAAGTCTTGAAGATGTGATACTCTGTATGCTTCATCATTGATGAGATTGTGCAAGGAAACCCATAGAGATGGTATCTCGACCTCGATAGGTAAGATAGCTTCTGCGCCATAGACTAGTGAGTAGGGAGTTGTGCTTGTAGGGGTTCGAATGCTAGTTCGATATGCCCATAGTGCTGGATTCAATTCAACATGCCAATCACGGATGAAATCATTGACTATCTTCTTGAGGATTCTTAATATGTTCTTGTTTGATGCTTCGGCCTGACCATTGCCTTGTGGGTAATAGGGAGTGGAAAAGCGGTGTTGGATGTGAAATTTGTCACAGAGCTCACGAACATCCCAATTTTTGAATGGAAGTTCGTTATCTATGATGATGGACATGGGTACACCATACTGGCAGATGATGTAATTAAGGATGAATGAGATGATCTTCTTGTTAGTGACTTGGGTAAGTGGAACAGCTTCGATCCACTTTATGAAGTACTCGGTGGCAGTAATAATGAATTTGTGGCTATTGGATGAAAATAGATGGATTTTACCCACAAGGTCAAGGCCCCATTGAAAAAAAGGCCATGGTGTTGTGATTGGTTGCAATTCCTATGCTGGTGCATGTATCAGATCTCAATGAACTTGGCATTTCTTGCATTTTTTGATAAAATAGTAGGAGTCTTTTTCCATGGATGGTCAATAGTATCTAGTGTGCATGAGTTTCTTGGCTAGTGATAGACCACTTGCACGAGTTCCACAAATTCATTCATGTACCTCTTCCAAGGCCTTTGTTATCTCATCTTGTTCTAGACATCGAAGGAGAGTACCATCAAGACTGCGCCGGTATAGGGTTTCAACAATAATGGTATATCGAGCAGTTTGGAAAATGAAGGTTTTACATTGGTTATTCGATTGGTCAGGAGGAAGAGTGTGATCACGGAGGTAGGTGTAGAACTCACCGTAGCATGTGGATTCGGAACCGATAAGGCAAAAAATCATCTCAGATTCGGGGATATCATAAGCGGGTATCCAAAGTTGTTCGACCAAGAACTCGTAGCATGTTGAATTTTGTGGAAGATCTAGGAGAGATGCAATGGTAGCCATAGCATCAGTAGCTCGATTCTGATCTTTGGGTATCTGCTCAAAGGTGATAGTAGTGAATGATTTTTTTAATTTGTCCACCATTTGTTTGTACAACATGATTTTGTCATCCTTGGTCTGATATTCATTTGTTGCTTGTCGAATGACCAGTTGGGAGTCTTCATATACTTGTAGTTCTTGTAACTTCCATTGTATGGCTAGCCTGAGACCTGTGATCAAGG
This sequence comes from Cryptomeria japonica, assembly GCF_030272615.1. NCBI lineage: Eukaryota > Viridiplantae > Streptophyta > Pinopsida > Cupressales > Cupressaceae > Cryptomeria > Cryptomeria japonica. The sequence goes on from NC_081409.1 coordinate 435,674,018, forward strand.
CCTCATATTCAGCTATGTTGTTTGTACATGGAAATGTGAGCCTGTAAGACTTCAGGATGTTGTCACCTTGAGGTGTGATAAACAGAATGCCTGCCCTGGAGTCATGCCTAGTGTATGAACCATCAAAGTATAGTTTCCATGGTTGTGCTGCTGTGATCATGAATATCTCTTCATCTGGAAAATTGGAAATGAGAGGATGATCGCCTATGAGGGGAGCATCAACCAACTGATCTACAATAACTTGGCCTTTGATAGCCTTATGGTCCACATACTCAATGTCAAATTCACTTAGAATCATCACCCATTTGGCCAAGCAGCCTATCAATGCTGCTTTGCTGAGTAAGTATTTGAGTGGATCAATCTTTGCAATTAGTTGTACTTTATGTGTTAATAGATAGTGCCTTAGTTTAGTTGTTGCCAAGATTATTACTAGGCAATCTTGCTTAATAGGTGTGTAATTGAGTTCATAGCCAACCAGTGTGTGAGAGATGTAGTAAACATCACACTCTTTCCCTTCTACATTGTGTTGTGCCAATAGTACACCCAATACTATACTTGTTACTGATATATAGAGTAATAAAGGCCTACTTGGATCTAGTGGAATCAACAATGGTGTATTCATGAGATAGTCCTTAAGCATCTGGAATGCTTGCTGACATCTAGCATCCCATTGAAAGCAGATGTTCTTGTGTAACAAGTGTGTAAAGGGCTGACACTTATCTGCAAGTTGTACAATGAATCTTTGGATGGATTATAGTCGCCCTTGTAATGTCCTTAGCTGACTCATGTTCTTCGGAGGTGGAATGTCCATGATTGCTTTGACTTTGGCAAGATCGACCTCAATGCCTTTGCTTGAGCCAATGTATCCTAGAAGTTTCCCTGAGGTTACTCCAAAGACACATTTCTTTGGGTTGAGTCAAACATGATATTGTTCCAGTCTGTCAAATATTTTCTCTAATATTTCTAGATGACCCTCTCTTGTTAGTGATTTTGCCAATAAGTCATCAACATAATCTTCCATTATAGTATGCATCATGTCATGGAAGATGGTGGTCATTGCTCATTGATAGGTCGCTCTTGCATTCTTTAGACCAAAAGGCATTACATTCCAGTCATATGTTCCCCATGGACATGTGAAGGCCATCTTATGTTGATCCTCTGGTGTGATCTTTATTTGATTGTACCCGAAAAAACCATCCATGATTGAAAGCATGGCATGTCGTACTGTTAGGTCCACTATTATGTTGATGTTTGGTAGGGGGAAGTCATCTTTAGGACATGCTTTGTTAAGATCTCTGAAGTCAATACAGATACAGATGTCCCCATTTGGTTTGTCGATAGGCACAATATTGGATATCCAATCTGCATAATCAATTGGTCTAATAAAAGCAACATCTAGGAGTTTCTTAAGTTCTTCTTTGACTAGTACTACAATCTGAGGATGCATCTTGCGAAGCTTCTGCTTGATAGGTTTGGCTCCTTCTGCTACGGTGAGGTGATGCATGACTAAATCAGTATCAAGCCCAAACATGTCTGTGTATGACCATGCAAAGTTGATTTGATGCTTCTGGAAGAACTCTACAAACTTAGGTTGTTCCTCTGGAGTTAAAAGAGATGCCAGATGTATGTGGTGAGGTGTTTCAGGAGTCCCCACATTGTATTCTTTTGTCTCTTCAATGAGAATTGTTGATCGTTCCTGTTGTGTACTAGAAGGGAGAATGTCAAACCTTTCATCCTCAAGCGTTGTAGAGAGGTTTTCACCATTGGATACGCTCTTTCTTTTTACTTTTGTAGGATCAAACAATGTCAAAATGTGGTTTTCACTGGAAGATCCATGTTTCATTGTTATATTTTGCAACTGGAAGGTTTGGCATCTGCCCCAAAGTATGATGCACTGTTAAGTTCTATGGCGAATCCAACTTTGTGATCCCCACTTGGTTTGTTATCCCATAGTTCCAAAAAGTCAATGATCACCTCATCATTTTGGAAATGGTCAAGACATGGGGGATTAGGTTGGTTCCATTCGATGAGTTCAGGATGGATACTGGGCATTACCTCATCGATTAAGTTAAGTTCATTAGATGTGTTAGTGAGGGTTAAGACATTATGGTGAAGGTCGTTGATGGTACTCTCCCTATCAGAATCAGGCATAGGATGTGATGTAGGGTTTATGGAAGAAGTTTCCAGTTCAGGAACCCAAGAGGTCTTTATCTGTGCTTCTCCGTAAACAAGGATGTCTTTGCGGGGTGGAGGTGGTGATGTGTCTTCCTCATCTGAAGTATTAAGCTATATGGAATCAAATTCCCATTCATGTGAGTCAGTCTCTGAGTCACTTTCCAGTAGCTGATTAGTGTACCATACATGGATATCCTTTGATTTAAACACTGCAGGTGATATCGGTTGATGTACCTTTGGAGGTGAAATGATTGGTGCTGCAGGAAGGATTATGGGGATCAATGAATCTGATATGGGGAGTATTGGTGGTGTTGACTCTACTACTTCTACTGGAATTGCCAGTGTCGTAGATACTGTTGTAGGTTCTGATACAGTTGCTACTGATAATGGTGCTATTGATGTTATTGTTGTTGTTGATGGGGTTACTAGTTTGAATGGTGGGATGATGGGTGCTGAAGATGGTTTTGCTGGGATTTTTAGCCTCAATGGGGTAGTTGCTATGGTGTTTGACGCTACTTTTATAACCAACAGTGACCTCTTTGTAATAGGTTGATATAGTGGTTTGCTGGGTTTCCCTTTGAATTTGAGCTTAGGAAGAATCGCCTTTAGAAAGCCTAAGCCAATGTTATCTTTGGGCTTTAATTTCGGCTGCAGTGGTTCATGTTGTCCTTGCTTGCAAGGTCCTAGAGCACTCTAACCATCATAACCCATTCTTTGCATAATGAGAAGGCCTTTGCCATACTGATCTGTGGGAAGATTAGCTTGCAGAATATCGATGGTGATGGGATCTTTATAGATCCATTTTGCCTAGTCTTCATCTCTGGTCTCTTCTTCTTGACTCTTTCCAAGGATGAATGGTGTCAACGTACATGTTGGTTTGACCAGTGGTGTTTGAAGTAATCGTTGAGGTTTGCCATGTGTCCTAGGAGAAGTGGGAATTTGTCCAACACAAAATAGTTGGCTAAGATTGTATTCCCCAGGACCTTCCTTTACTATTTTCATCTTGAGCTTTTATTGCTTGGGTATAGTGGTGTTTGAACTGGAAAGAGAGGCTAGACTTACATATGATGTGGAGGAGATGGCTTCTCTATTGCTGGGAATGGTAATCTCTGGTTGATGACTTATATTATGACAATATGCAAAGGGGTTTGCATCGCCCAGGATTGTAATTTCTACACCATTATGCAGGAACTTGATACATTGATGGTAGGTGGATGGAACAGCTTGCATGCCGTGTATCCAAGGTCTTCCTAATAATAAATTATATGGTAGAGGAAGGTCCAGAACTTGACAGATGATGTGTTTCACCACAGGACCCACTCAGATTGGTAGCACAATAGCTCCTTTGGATGAACGCTTTGCATCATCATAAGCTTTGATTGTGATCTTCTTGCGAGGATCCACTGATTCAATTGCATATCCCAAAGTTGTGACTAATTGCAGCATACAGATATTCAGGCCTCCTCCATAATCGATCAGGACTCACTTGATCCTATGTTGGTTGATAAACCCTTCAATATGTAGTGAGGCATTGTGAGGTTGTTGGAAGGATGAGTTGTCACTTTCAGAGAAAGTGAGACAAGGTGATGACCTTAGGTTTTTCACCATGGCTTGGAACTGATCTGTATTTAAGTTTGCAGGGACTGACGCCTCTTGGAGAGTTTGATCCAAAATTGTTTTATGGGATGGAGATAGGCGCAATAGCTCTAAGATAGATATCAGTGCGGGTGTTTTGTCTAACTATTCCACAAGGTTATACTGCTTTGGGATAGATGGGGTGCCTTGTGGAGATGCTTTTATAGTAATCTTTATGCGACGTGTAACAACATTGCAAGTGGAGATGGGATTTTTGATGGTAATAGTTGCAATCTGTTCACTGGCATCATATAGGTGATTCACAATGTAATTATACGTGGCTTGCGTATAATCAGTAGTATCTGTGTTTCTCCCTGAAGTGGAAGGACCCCTTTGATCTTGTGATGGAAGTAGATTTTTAAACATGAGATGATCATTGTTTATTGTCTTTGGGTCATGTCCTTCAATTTCGATTTCACCTCGGTCAATAAGATCCTGAATAAGATCTTTCAATCTATGACAATTGCTTGTCTTGTGTCCTTTCCCTTGATGAAAGTCGCAATGCTCAGTATCCCTCCACCATGAAGGTTTGACTTGAGGTTCATAATTTGATGTTTGGGGTAAGGTCACTAGATTTTGAGAAACCAACTAACGTAACATTGTTTCAATGGGTTCCCCTAAAGGAGTGTATGTTCATTTTGGTTTAAAATTTTATTGATGTTGTTTGGGTTCCTCTTGAGATGTGTTGTGTCCTTGATTTGGAGGAGCAACTGTGTTATTCTTGGGTGGGGGGTTTTGTCCTGCAAATCAAACCACAAGTTGTGTACTTTTGATATTTCTTGTATCCACAACTCCATCATTGATGACATTTTTGTTTTTGTTCCAGAAGTTAGGCTTGTCACTATTGAAGCGTGGGTGAGGGCCATCCTTTGGTTCCTTATATATTTTGATAAGCCCTTTTTTGATGAGAGCCCGCTCATATTTTAAGCCTTTTGTGATCATGTCATTAAAAGAGTCTATGTCTTTTACATCTAGGTGAAATTCCATTTTGTCATTTAAGTTGGAAATAAATATTTCCACTAGTTCTTGTTCAAGTAACTGAAGAGAATGTATGCTAGACATTTTACGCCATCATTGTAGAAAGACTGAAAATAGCTCACCTGGTTTTTGTTTAGTGTTACATAGATCAGCCATTGTGATATCATATTCAATGTTGTGTGAGTAATGTGCCAAGAATTTCTGGATGAGTTCTTCAAATGTCCTAATGCCACCTGGTAATTGGGAAAACCATGATGTGGTTGTTCCTCCCAAGCTTTGGGGAAAAAGTCGCATTAGGTATGTATCCTCGTATTCCACTTCGAGGCAAGCTGAATGGAATTCTCTAACATGATCATGAGGATCTCCTTTTCCTCTATACTTTTCAAACTTGGGTGTTTCAAACCCTCACAGAAAAGGTGGCATATGAAGATTCCTATCAAAGGGATATGGACAAATGTCATTAAGTGAAAATTGATTGGTTTTTACACCACTATGAAGTTGTTGGGCAAGGTTTTCGACTTGTTGCCGTAACATATCTATTTCATTTGGAGGAGGAGGTGGTGGGGATTACCTTGATGAAGGTTGTATCTAATGTGATCTCGACCTCTTTCATCATCATTACAACTTTGGTGTTCTAATGCTTGTCTTAGTTGTGCAATGTCAAAGTCAGAGGGTAGTTTAGCCCCCTCTTGAGCAAGTCTTAAAAAGTGAGAATCTGCATTGCTCCTGAGTATTTCATCAAAAATTCTATTAATGAGAGGGTTGTGTTGTGCCCTTTCTATTGCTACAGGAGTAGGAGTACTTGGATTTTCATCATTTGTGTTTCCTCCAAGAGCTTCTTGGAATTCATTAATATTTTCCTCCTCTTCCTCTTCAATTTCTTATTGTCTAGACCTGGATCTGGTATGAGCCATTTTGTTTACAAGTTTTTGTTGAAGTTTAATGAAAATGATGATGAGTTGGTGATGAAATGAAAGATTAATGTTTGGTGAAGTGTTTTGCATACGGATCCCTAACACTATAGGTAGATGTTACCAAAGTTCTTTCTTGAATTGCTTGTTGTGTTGGATTGCCAAAGTTTGATGTGATAAGGTGTAGAGGAATCTGAGATGTATTACAGACTCAACTACCTAGTAATGAGAGGATGCACTCATAAACTAGTTTTAACCTGCATAGAAATGTCTCTTAGGATGAGTTTATCCTAGATGTAGAGACACTCTAAAAGTGATGTGTTGTGTTGGATTCAAGCAATATTGAAATAGAACTTAGGACAAAAACCTTTTGATGTTTTGAGAGTTGAAATGAATTGATGATATGTGAATGTGATAATGGATGAGATGTTCAACTTCAATAGAAACTTTGTGTCACATATGGGACAAATTATTCTTCTTCTCTTTCGGGAGTTGGTGGTTCTTCCTGAGCTACGTTATATGTGATGCAAATGTTGGGAAAGAAGTTAGGATTGATTTTGCCTCCTTTGTTCTTGTGATAACTCAAAGCTCTGTATTGAGTAAAATCTCTACGGTTTAATGATTCTGGGTCAAATTCGTTTGATTTCCCTTGAAAGTAAAGATGCATGTGACGTAAGAAGGCTCTCATACAAAGATTTATCTATTAAGATAGAATAATTTCCTCCTTTTGATAAAATCCTATGAGCTTAATGGTCTTTTCTTCAAGTTGATGTTTTGATGAAGATTCTTCGTTCTCAAGATGTGAAGAATGGTCATATAGTTTGATACTTTTGATTATTGCTCTTTGTTTTTGATCTTCTGTGTTTTTGAAAATGTTGTTGTTGGATGAATGCTTGTTTTGGATTTTTTTTTTTTTTATGTTTCTTTGACAAGAAAACAAAGCAAGCACACAAACACAAGAATGTTGCCTCAAAAGAGTACAAGTAATTATGGGTCTAGATCAGCCCAATATTTTGAACTTTTTATGACCCTTGCATCCAAATGTATTTTAGGTGTTTCCAAAGCCTGAATTCGGCTCAATGTGCACTAGTCTTGACTCAAAAACGAAAATACTTCAAACACTTTTTATCCTTAAGGTCAAATGGCCAGTTGCAATAATTTCAGCCCACATCTTGATATTTCTTCAACTTTGGTACTACATACCTTATGAATCCCATCGTGGCAGGTAAGGATGTGATATACTAAGTCTTGCGCGAGCATAACAAATAGATGATCCCTATGATGGGGGAGTACTCACCACTTTATCGGGCTACAAGTAACCTTTCAAAAAGCTATGTTTCTACTCAAGGAAATATGTATGGTGAGTATCTTGGGAGCAAAACCATCTATACTCTTGCACTGAATTTATCACAAATATCCTCAATCAATAGAATGGGTGGCCTACTACTTCAAAGTGTTTAGTAATTTTCAATGTTTTTGGACATAAGTTCATTCTGGAGTGACTCACTTAAGAGCCTTGTAACTTGTGGTGGGGCCCATTTGTCCTTTCGGCAAGTTACACTATAGGAACAGCTATACCCAAGGCTACAACTTTTGCTCTCACCTGATTTCTATAGCAGCTCGAAGGATTTATCGCGCAAGGTCATTCCCAAGAGTGATGTGTCTCTTGGCAGGCCTCTCTTAAAAAGATAAAACTTGAGTGTTACTAACACTTTTCTCTTGCACCTAGGACCATGAAAGCCAAGGGAGAGGATAGTGTGTGTTAGAAGTAGGACCACTCGACCAACTCTTTTGCACAAGTGCACCAAACACAAAATACACTTATTCTTTTTAACTTGTCATTACAATGATGTTCTATCTAATTGGAGATGTTGCTCCAACAACCATGATGTTCTTTTTAACTTCAAAGGCAAAATGTTGAGTAAACTAGAATTTAAAATCCTGGTCAACTTAATGAAAAACACGTTTGCATGAAGTAAAATCATTTTTTGTAAAAATGAGACAAGTTGATTGTTCTTTTTACTTGCACAAAATTGAAATGTTGATTGTGAATTTTTAATTCTGGATTGATGCAAGGAAACCAAATTTTTGTGTTGTTGATTTTAAGCACCAAAAAGAGAATGAATCCTAACTTGCAAGAAATAAAGGTTTGTTTTGTTGATTTTAAGCACCAAAACGAAATTTGAATCCTAACTTGCAAGAAATAAAATTTGTTTTTGTTGATTTTAAAAGCACTAAAAGAAGTGTTTTTTTATTGTTAGCAACAAAAAGGGTTAGTTAAAAACCTGCACAAAAAATAAACAGTTAGAAAAATCTGAAAACATGGTGGGCTTCCACAAGCCTAAAAAATAATATTATCAGTTACAAGGCCCTTCTTTTACAATGTTTTGTTACAATAGCGCTACTCTGTGTGAAAACAAAAGTGCTACTTAACACAAATGCGCTAAAGTATAGACAAAGGCACTAAACTAAAATATGTAAACAGCAATACAAGAGCGCTAAAGTATGGACAAACGCGCTAGTTAATAAGCAAAAGCACTATAATATGTGCAATAGCGCCAAATTTGAGACAATAGCACCATTGTAAGAACAATAGCGCTAAAATGTCAAATTGCAATAGCGCTAAAGCACGGGCAAAAGTGCCAAAGCGTGACCTATGTGTTAAGCTAAACAGTCAACAAGTTAGTTTTGTAAAAATAAAAAATGTTGTCAATTGTTAGATTCACGTCGGGTTCACCAAATGATGCTCTGCAAAATGGGGCAAGGTTAGACTAAAACTTGTGGTCATATAACACACAAAACAAAGAAACAAAGGCAAACATTAGTGTTAATCAACCAAAAATTAGTCTAAGCAGGCATACCAAAAGAGACACTAAAAATAAAGTAAAGCATTTAACTATGAATATAAATGTAAGAAGACATCTCCAAATGCCTTCTACCATGCTCTTAGCTCCTTCTCCCTTGTTCCTCTCCTCTCCAAGTTCCAAATTAGTGTGCCTCTCAACAACTTTTTGCACTATGGATGCTTATGGAGGTTCAAGATTGTAGATGATTATTAAAAGTATGCAAATGCAAGCTTAATAACCAAATTAGGATGAGTTATCTAAATGCTATTTGTTAATTTTAACCAAAAGAGTGAATGTGAGTAAGATATGCTAAATGCTCTCTAAAATTCTCTATAACTTAGATGCTGGTGTAGGAGCACCCATGGCATAAGGAAAGTATATGGTCAAATTCATCATTTGAAATATAATTTATATTTGAAGGTCATTTATAATGTATTTGAATCCATTTGGAATGATTTGTAAGACTTGGAAGCCTAAAAATGTAAGCAAGTCCTGATTATGTCCTAGTTGTCCATATAGGCCCTTATAGATCAAGATGGTCAAAATTGTATAAAAGGCCATGAGAAGGATATCAAGTATGTAAAAGGTATTAAATAGATTATTTGGACATGTTTATGAGGTTTTTACAATTTGGAGAGTCATTAAGAAAAAGTGTCAAAGTTGCAAGAAAATTGCAAAAGTGCAACATTTGCAAAAATGTAAAAGTGCAAAAATTGCACATAAAGTTGTAAAAGGGAAGATGAAGGGTCATAAAGGTAGTTGGATGGCTTATAACTACCAAAGAGTCTATAAATATGTTTTATTGGTCGAACCAAATCATTATTGGAAGAATAGAGAAGAAAGGAGAACATTTTGAATACATTTTGGTGCTATCTACTATTGTTATTTTGGTTGGCTTTCCAGTTTTTGTGTTGGTTCCAGGCCTTGTACGACCATGTATGGCCTGGAAAACTTTGTATATGTATAATGGATAGTTAGATATATTAATTATCTTTCTTTTCCTTTTGGTTTGGAGTTATTATGTTTAGAAATGAAGAAGATATGGAAGTTTTGATGAAAGTTGTTAATTGCAGATTTGATACTTCCTGAGAACAGTCACATTGCAGCGTATAGTATGAACTCATATGATATTATTAAGACCTCTAAATAGACTTATTGGAAAGATATGTGAATATTATTTCTTTTCCCTTTTGTTTGAGGCATTTTTGTTTATATTTGAGAAAGTTATGAAGGTTTTGGTGAAAACCGTTTGGAACTACCCAAAACCCTGATTCACTGCGACCAGTTTTAGAAAACGCATCATAACTTTGGATTTAACCGTTGGATCTTTCTATAATTTGGAGAAAAGTTTTATAACTACCATTTATATAATCTGACTGGAGATATTGTCTTGGTGGTTTATATTTTAAGAGTTATTAATGACTGTTCATGACTATAATTTCATGACCAGAATAGAGTAAATTTCACAGTTTGGACAAATTCTTGGTTTTCATTTGCAAGAAACGAATAGATGAAGGGTTTAAATCATTCAAGTTCAGTGCATGATATATGGAGAATATTTGATAATGGTTATTTGGTTGATTTTTTCATGATGCTCCGCATCAGATGCATACAAGTTTTTCAGGATCTAGATTATGAAGAAATGGGCTCTATTTATAGGAAAAATGGAGCAATGGATGGTTGAGATTGAGTAATCTCAACAAGGGTCAGGATTGAATGATATTCAATCCATGTGATGGCTTTCAACCCAATCCCAGGATGACAAGTGTCAATATGAGATAGGTTGAGAGGAGAGAGAATAAGCATTAAATGCTTGACATGACCTGAAGGTTAACTTGGGAGTTAAGGTCAAGGTTGGGTTGAGTGAATAAATTCTTTATTCAAAGAATAAAGCTTTTATCCAATGGTTAAACTCTTGTGCGGGTAAAAGGGATAACCATGGTCAAAGCAATAAATGTTTGAGGAGACACATGAGTCATATGAGGGTTGAGTTAGGGGTTAACCATAAATGGTCATGTAAGAGCCATAAGTGGTTTAGAAGACTTTTAGAGGTTAAATTGTTGAACACACAAAGCATTAAATGTTTTTCAAAGACTTTGAAGTCTTTGAGAAGTGACTCCAAGTTGCTTAGGAATGTGACCATAATTAGGGGATGGATTAGGCTAATTGATTAGGATTAGATAGGTTCTAGAAGAATTTAGGAAGGGGATTTAGGAGGCAAGTGGGAGATGTAGGAAAATGCAAGTGGGGGGAATAAATGATTTAAATAAATGGTTTTTTTAATTTATTTAAAAGAAGAAAGGGGATTAAATTGAATAAATAGAATTTATTCATTTAATTGATTGTGAATTTTGGTTTAATGAATTAATTAAAATAAATTAAATAATTTATTTAATTAATAGGAGAATGATTTGAAGATGAATTAATTAAATATTAATTTAATTAACTGATGGCTAGTGGATTTTTTATTAAATAAATAGCAAATATTCATTTAATTAAAATGGACAGATTTATGTGACTACATTTTCTATGTGCTAAACAATGCGATGAATGCGCTAAAGTTTACCATAGATGCACTGCATAAAGTCCCAGATGCGCTAAAAGAGTGTTCCGGTGTGATTGTAATCTTTAACCTACACAAAAAATGATGTTATTTTCGGGGTCGAGCCCCACGATGGGCACCAAAGATGTATGAGGGAAAATGTGATGATCAAAACAAATAAATTGAGATCAAATGACCTACATACCAATGAGACTCTTAGTGCAAGTGTAAACTAATTTAAACTAGTTTAACTTCCCAAGGGGTGTCCCATTGTTCTCTATCTCACAAGATCCCTAAAGTTAATGTTTTTCTCTCAGATCATTGAGCAAATGACTTAGGAATGACAACTCCAAGAACAAGTGATATTGTGATCTATATGCATGAATGCATTCTAAGATCTATATGATATGTTAAAATCTATGATGATTAAGTTAAGATGAAGATAGTGATATGATAAAGATATTGCTAAATTATCTGAACATGATATACTAGCATGGATATACTATTGATATGAAAAATGCTTCTAAATGCTATTATGATATTCTAACAAAGAGAGGATAAAATTCTTAATACAATTAGATTATAATGTAGATGCATGAAAATTGGATTTGGATCTAGAGAATGAGGAATGAGAGCTCTATTTATAGGGAAAATAGGGCAATGGAGGGTTAAGATTGACTAATCTCAACAAGGGCTAGGATTGAAAGTTACTCAATCCATGTTTACAATTTTCACCAATGAAATGGTGACAATTGTCAACAAGAGGTGGCTTGAGAGGAGATGCAAGAAGCATTAAATGCCTGATGAGACATGAAGGTTACCTTAGGAGGTAATTTTATGGTTAGATTAGGGTCATCCATGGGATAAAGATTTTACCCAAGGGGTAAACTCTTGTGCAAGGGTTAAAAGGATAACTAGGGTCAAATCCATGAGTGCTTGATGAGACCCTTGGGTTAGATGAGGGTTAAGTTAGAGAGAAAGTCTCTAACAATGAGGGGAGGTTGAATTTGATAGTTCTGATACTTAATATAAGTACAGATCCAATAGCCAACAAGATGAGAGGGGGGGGTGAATCATACAAACTTAATAATCCATAAGAACATTAGATTCAACCTCGGTAACATATATATTAGTAATATAACCAAAACTGTTAAACATGCAAACTCAAAAGCATATGAATAATATAAACCTCATAACACCAAATTTAACGTGGAAACCCAAATAGGGAAAAACCACTATGGGATTTCAGACCCACTAAGAAATATAGTCTTATAGAGTATGCTCAGTTAAAAGCAAATCCTATTAAAGATTACAAACACATTGCTAGATGTGACCCGGTTAAGGGATTTCCCTCAGATCTGTTAGGATCTTCACTTTGTTAGAAGTGACCTTGTTAAAATATTTCAAACACTCAATCAGAATGTCACCTTGCTAGAGGGTTTACATATAAGACTGTTAAGTCCACTCGGTTAAGAGATTTTTTGTCACTTTCACAAAATAACAGTAATAAAAATATATCTGCAACTTCACATCTAAAATGCTAAAGCAGATTCCTATTTGTTCAATACAATCTAGACATAGAACTAATCTTGTCTATCTGTTGGGCTTCTATACTCTATTATTCTAACAGGTCTTCAAGCTTTTGTGCTTGGTAATCACTATGTAGCATCCCTGTGCATACACTTGCCCACATGCATTGTTTATCTATAGTTTCCTATTTATAAACAATTAGGTAACCACTTAATCTCCTTGATCACATTTCCCATGATCAATCATAGCCATCAGATCTTCAATCTTGTCCAGGTTCAATGCATCTTTCAATCTGAAAACGTTTTACCCCACCTTGGAACTTGCATAATAGTCTTGGAACTTGTGCCAGGGTATTGCGGTTCAATCTGAGCTATAGATCTTCATGTCGACTTTCCATTGCCTTAGATTCGTTAACAAACTTCTTCCATGGCTCACCAATCATTTGATCTGCTCCAGCTCATCGGCTTCCTTCATTAAATACCGCATGTAAATATTTAATGCATTCTGTTATAGCTCGGTTACAACTTGGTAACAACTCGATGAATACAAAACTCCACTCGGTAGACATTCTACCTTCATTAACCGATAGCGATAACCTTAGGGTTTACCAACTAAGTTCCTTAGGGTTTACCGACTAAGTTCCTTAGGGTTTACCGACTAGGTTCTTTGCTTGATAACATAGTATAGTATTAACCTTTACAATTTACAACATATGTATGATGTTAAAATAGTCTAAAACATCATGATCTCATCATTGTCTAACTCGGTAGTAGTTGCCCATTGAATACCTTATTCATCCCCTTATTCATCATATTCTTTCCTGTGTCTTTTACCGACATCTTTATAATCTTCATATCATACTTCTCAACATATGGAAACATCATACTGAATTAGAAAATGAATTTCTTGACATCAATGACAAAATAATAATATCAAGATAGTAAAACATCTTTAGTCAATTATATCCATAATCATCAACAACCTTCTCAATATCCTTAAGAAATGCCAACAATCTTTCATTGTATGTTATAATGCAATATTGCCAACAATCTCCCCCTTTGGCATTGATGGCAAAACCAATTGATTTGACCTTAATAGATTCAGATTGCTATGATTCTGAAATGCTGAAATGCTCTCCCCCATACATTAGACTTCTCCTCATTTCTTCAGTCTTCTTCCCAATCTGTAGTCTGCTCATTTTTCTCTTAGTCTTCTCCCCTGATAGGTCTTCTCCCCCTTTGACAACAATGCCAAAAAAAAATAAAGAACTAAAACATAATTTCTTTCTGTAAGAAGTGATTTCCTGCTGTTGTGTATCAACTGAGTCTCGGTCAGAGCATTTGTCTTCAATTCCTGTTCCCTGTATAATTCTTGTATTATTTCCTGTACACTTTTAGAAAACATCCTAAAGTGTATAACTCAGCATTAACTCCCAAAAGATATTCAATAGATTCATCGGATTGATGCTTTCACTGAACTAGGTCAGTGAGTAGAAGATAAGGGTAGGACCCCTAACTTACTTCTGAGATATTCAAAAGTGTCCTTTGGTAGTGGCTTGGTGAAGATATCTGCTATTTGCTCCTTTGTGCTAACATATTCCAACACCACTTTCTTCTCTTGAGCTTCTTCTCTAAGATAATGATATTTGATAGATATGTGCTTTGTCTTAGAGTGCATAACAGGATTCTTTGAAATATTGGCACTATTATTGTCACAGAATATAGTTACTGGCTTGGTAACTTTGTCATTTATACCTTCCAATAGTTGTTTGATCCATGCAATGTTGGTACAATTCAATGCTACAGCAACGTATTCAGCTTCTGTTGTTGACTGTGAAACACATCCTTGTTTCTTGCTAAGCCAACTCACTAGTCTTTCTCCTAAAAAGAAAGCTCCTCCACTTGTGCTTTTTCTATCATCAATGTTGCCTGCCCAATCAGCATCAGTATAAACTTTTAAATCAAAATCATTTCCTTTCTGATATACTAAGCCATAATCCTCTGTGCCTTTCAAGTATCTAAAAATTCTTTTGATTGTTGTCATGTGTGTTTCCTTAGGATCTACAAAGAATCTTGCAACTATACCTACTGCATGTGCTATGTCTGGTCTGCTGTGAACAACATATTGTAGTTTTCTAATCATGGATCAGTAGAGTGTCTCATCAACAGATGCAGATTCATCATTCTCAGATAATTTACAGTTGGTAGTCATAGGAGTACTTATTGGTTTTGAATCCTCCATTCCAAATTTCTTCAAGATTTCCTTTATGTACTTGGATTGAGTAATGAAAATCTCATTTTTCATTTGCAGTATCTATAAACCTATAAAATACTTTATCTCACCGATTAATGACATCTCAAATTCCTTGCTCATTTCATTTCCAAAGTTCTTGCATAAAGAGTCATTTCCACAAAATATAATATCATCAACAAATATGGCTGAGATCAGTATTCCATTTTCATCATTCTTCATGTACATGTTGTTGTTCTCACTTGTCCTTATAAAACCAATCTTAATCAAATAAGAGTGCAATCTTTCATACCATGCTCTTGGTGCTTGTTTCAAACCATATAAAGCTTTGTTCAATTTACGTACCTGATCTTTATTATTGTCTTCAACAAATCCTTCAAGTTGTTCAATGAAAACTTCTTCTTCTAATATTCCATTCAGAAATGCAAATTTGACATCCATTTGATATACCTTGAAGTTCTTGAAAGGAGCATAGGCCAACAATGTTCTTACTCCTTCAAGTCTAGCAATAGGTGCAAAAGTTTCACCATAATCAATTCCTTCTTCTTGAGCATAACCTTTGCAAACTAGTCTTGCTTTGTTTTGAATAACTTCTCCTTTTTCATTTAGCTTTTTTTTGAAAATCCACTTTGTACCGATTACATTTTTGTCCTTCGGTCTTGGGATTAGTGTCCATGTGTCATTCTTCTTGATTTGATCAATCTCTTCTGTTATAGCATTTACCCAATCTTCACTATTAAATGCCTCTTTCACTATTCTCGGTTCAAATTCAGATATCAAACATGTGTTCTATCTCAGTTTGTTCCTTTTCATCACTGGATCATCCTTATCTCCTATAATCTGACTTGGTGCATGATGTCTTCTGACATACTTGGCTAATACAGGCTCGGTAGGCTCTATATGATCTTCTTCATCACTCAGTAACTGGATATTCTCTTCATTTTCTTCAACAGTCTTCTCGGTAGGACTTCTTGGTTGAACATAGACAAATTCATCATAGTCTTCTAGTTCCTTATAATTTCCTTCATCATTTCTTTCTGCAAATTCATCAATTTTCACATTTGCACTTTCTACTATTTTGTTAGATGATTTGATCAAACATTTAAATGCTTTGCTTCTAGAAGAATAACCTAGAAATGTTCCTTCTTCACTTTTCTATTCAAACTTGCCATTTCTATCATCTTTATGAACATAGCATCTACTTCCAAAGATTTTAAAATAACTAACATTAGGTTTCTTATCATACCAGATTTCATATGGTGTCTTTAAAGTACCTTTCTTCAATTGAACTCAGTTCAAGGTGTAAACAGTTGTGCTTATTGCTTCTCTCCAAAATGTTTGTGGCACCTTCTTTTCAATCATCAATGTTCTAGCACAATCCACAATAGATCTGTTTCTTCTCTCAGCTATTCCATTCTGCTGTGGAATTCTCGGTGCAGAGACTTGTCTTTTAATACCATGATCATTACAGAATAAGTTGAATTCATTAGATGTGAACTCTCCTCCTCTATCTGATCTAAGACATTTCAGTTGTCTTCTTGTTTCATTTTCAACTCTTGCCTTGTACCATTTAAACATTTGAAGAGCTTCTAATTTTTCCTTTAAAAACATTACTGAAATCATCCTTGAATAGTCATCCACAAATAATATGAAATACTTATCACCATAATAACTTTGAACTTTCATAGGACCACAAAGATCAATGTGCACTAGATCTAAAATTCCCTTAGAAGTGTAAGACTTACTTGTAAAGCTTGATCTTGTCATCTTACCCATCTGGCATCCTCGACACATAGCATTCTCAGGTTTTTCAAGACTCGGTAAACCTCTTACTATATGCTTCTTACTTATTTTGATTAGATTATCAAAATTTACATGACAAAACCTTTTATGCCATAGCTAGGTATCATCAATCTTTGCATGCAAACACTTATTCTGAGTTGAGTCAAGGTGAAATGTATTACCTTTTGTTTGTGTCCCGGTAGCAGCTAACTTTCCATTCTTGTCATGAACTTTGACAATTCCTTTCTGAAATTATATTCGGTAATCTATGTTGTTTAGCTGTGCTACACTCAACAAATTGTATTTCAAACCTTCAACCCAATAAACATCATTGCATCTTGCATTATCAAGAAGTGTTATAGATCCTTTACCTCTTACCAAACATGGTGCATCATTACCAAATCTAACATAGCCTCCATCATAATCTTCTAACATAACAAACTTGTGTTTATCTCCTGCCATATGATGTGAGCATCCACTATCTATAATCCAAGAATCATTAGTGTTTATGTGAGATATTAGGGCTTTTTCTTCATACCTTTCTTCATCTGAGCCATCCTTGATAGCCACATAAACTACTTCCTCTGTATCAGTCTCATCCGATTTGTCATCATTAGATTCCTCATCAGCTATTAAGCATGTCTTTCTATCTCTTCTTCTGAAGTCTCGGTGTCCTCTGTAATGATTATCTTTCTGTCTGTCATCTCGGTAATCTCTCTTTTTAGTAAAATCTTTGTTAGGATAGTTAGAAGCCATATGTCCTATCTTATCACAATTGAAACATTTCAAAGGTAGTTTTCCTTTATACTTACCTTTGCCTCTCGGTAACCTTTTGGCTAATAGTGCTTCAAACTCTTCTTGCTTTCTGATTTCCTCATATAGTTTGTGTACTTCTTCCATGTTCTTCCGAAATATTTCACTTGCTCCACTATGATCTCCTTCAGAGTACTTATACTTTCTTTCATTGTAATCATTAGATTCATCAAGATGAAAAGAACTAAATGCAGATTCAACTTTATTTACCGAAGATCCACTGTTATCAAAATTACTTAACTCAAACGCATGCAGTATCCAATAGTAGCATCCAAAGAAACTGACATATTAGGTATAGACCTCAATTCATTGATTGCAAAAACTCAGATTGCATAAGCTGGTAGAAGGGTTCTCAACAACTTACTTGTTATATCCTTTTCTTCAATAGTTCCACCTGCTCCTTTGATTTGATTGACAATCTCCTTTAGTCTTGTATTGTACTAAGTTATGTTCTCACCTTCATTCATCCTCATAGATTCAAGTTGTCCTCTCAGACTGTCTACTTTTTCTCTTTGAACATGTTCATCTCCTCCATATACTGATATGAGCTTATCCCACATTGTCTTTGCATCATTGCAACCTTCTAGATCATTAAACTCTGAATCGGTCAATGCAGATGTTATTTCAATCATTGCTTGAATATGTTCTTGCTTCATCTTTATCTCTTCCATAGTCAATGGATAGGTGCTTGGTGTAACAAAATCATTCTCCAGATAGTATACAGTATATTCTCCAACTCTTGATAGATGTAGCTTCATCCTTTTCTGCCATGTAGAGAAACTTGACTTGTTCAGCTTCGGTGCATCCCTCTTATACATCTTTGGATCTTTAACTCAAGTGCCTTTAAACTTTCCTTCCAGAGTACAAAGCTCTGATACCAATTGACAGTTATGATACTTAATATAAGTACAGATCCAATAGCCAACAAGATGAGAGGGGGGGGGGGTGAATCATACAAACTTAATCATCCATAAAAACATCAGATTCAATCTTGGTAACATATATATCAGCAATATAACCAAAATTGTTAAACATGCAAACTCAAAAGCATATGAACAATATAAACCTCATAACACCAGATTTAATGTGGAAACCCAAATAGGGAAAAACCACACTGGGATTTTGGACCCACTAAGAAATATACTCTTCTAGAGTATGCTCAATTAAAAGAAAACCATGTTAAAGATTACAAACACATTGCTAGATGTGACCCGGTTAAAGGATTTCCCTCAGATCTGTTAGGATCTTCACTTTGTTAGAAGTGACCTTGTTAAAGGATTTCAAACACTCAATCAGAATGTCACCTTGCTAGAGGGTTTACATATAAGACTGTTAAGTCCACTCGGTTAAGAGATTTTCTATCACTTTCACAAAATAACAGTAATAAAAATATATCTGCAACTTCACATCTAAAATGCTAAAGCAGATTCCTATTTGTTCAATACAATCTAGACATAGAACTAATCTTGTCTATCTGTTGGGCTTCTATACTCTATTATTCTAACAGGTCTTCAAGCTTTTGTGCTCGATAATCACTATGTAGCATCCCTGTGCATACACTTGCCCACATGCATTGTTTATCAATAGTTTCCTATTTATAAACAATTAGGTAACCGCTTAATCTCCTTGATCACATTTTCCATGATCAATCATAGCCATCAGATCTTCAATCTTGTCCAGGTTAAATGCATCTTTTGATCTGAAAGCATTTTACCTCGCCTTGGAACTTGCATAATAGTCTTGGAACTTGTGCCAGGGTATTGCGGTTCAATATGAGTTGTAGATCTTCATGTCAACTTTCCATTGCCTTAGATTCGTTAACAAACTTCTTCCACGGCTCACCAATCATTTGATCTTCTCTAGCTCATCAGCTTCCTTCATTAAATATCGCATGTAAACATTTAATGCATTCTGTTATAGCTTGGTTACAATTCGGTAACAACTCGGTGAATACTAAACTCCACTCAATAGACATTCCGCCTTCATTAACCGATAGCGATAACCTTAGGGTTTACCAACTAGGTTCTTTTTTTGATAACATAGCATAGCATTAACCTTTACAATTTACAACATATGTATGATGTTAAAACAATCTAAAACATCATGATCTCATCATTGTCTAACTCGGTAGTAGTTGCCCATTGAATACCTTATTCATCCCCTTATTCATCATATTCTTTCTTGTGTCTTTTACTGACATCTTTATGATCTTCATATCATACTTCTCAAGATATGGCAACATCATACTGAATTAGAAAATCAATTTCTTGACATCAATGACAAAATAATAATATCAAGATAGTAAAACATCTTTAATCAGTTATATCCATAATCATCAACAACCTTCTCAATATCCTTAAGAAATGCCAACAATCTTTCATTGTCTATTATAATGCAATATTTCCAACAAAATTAACCATTAATGGTTTGGAAGAATTTGGGGACAAATTTAAGAGTCCTTCCAAATTTGGGGGAACTCCACAAGTTAGCTTGTTGAAGAAAATAAAGCCTTCAATGCATTTAGAAGACTTTCTTCCAAATTTGAGAAGTGACCTCCTCCAATTTAGGAAAATGGCATGATTAGAGGGATTAAAGCTAATTAATTAGGATTAGATGGGTTCTAGAAGAATGTTTAGAAGGCAAGTGGGATATGTAGGAGAGGGCAAGTGGGAGAAAAATAATTTTAATTAAAATAAAATGTTTTATTTCAACTAAAATAGATGCAACTTGCATAAGTACAAGTGGGGGGATTTTTATAAATAAATTAGATTTATTTATATGCAAGGGTCAATTTAATTAAATGTAAATTAATTAAAAGGAAGAAAGGGGGATTAATTAAATAAAGTGATTTATTTAATTAAAGGCTAGAAAAGGTGTAGGTGAATTTAATTAAATAAATTGAGTAATTCACTTAATCAAATAGATTAAAATGAAGAAATTAATTAAATAGGATTTAATTAATAGGAGGGATGGGGTTAAAATAAATATTAAATATTTATTTAAGAAGGTGGTCAAATTTATATGTCTACAATGAGGCCTTACAGGAAGGTGGTAAGATTTATAAGTCTTGTCTAATTTTGACAAATTTTACTACTGAAATAGACAAGTAGATAGATAGCCCATATTTCTCAAGCATATTATCCCACAGTAAACTTAATCGGAAATGTTGAAGGTCAAATTTTGACTCTAATGGGATAGATTGGTGATCTAGAGAGGGAAAATGACAAGATGCAGAGAAGGGCAGGTGAACTCTGGAACCTAGTTGGTCCCCAGTTAGACACCTTGGTATGCCATAAGATGGAATGTTTTCACAAAATGACTCAAGAGACACCAACTAAGCTGTATGCAATAAAATTCCATGCTTATGTTTTGAACAGTTTTGTTTCTATTTTGGAAAAATTGCAGGTAGGTTGGAATACCTATTTTGGATTTCTTGAGTCTACATATGCAGATGTACTCAAGTATGTATAGATATAGTCATCCATTGTGTATACATTACATAGAATTTTGCTTCAGACCCTATCTTTGGCATTGTTGTCAAAGGAGGAGAGATAAGGTTGATTTTTTTTAATTATGGAGTGATGCAATCAAGGTAGGTAGATCTAATGAAGGACATCCCTGCCTTATAGCTCATAACACAAATCACCATGAAAGATACTGGCATAACACAAAACACTAAGCAATATACTGACAACCAATAATATATCACAAGATATGACCGGTAAGTAACCCTAACTGGTTGAAGCAACAAAAATATAATCGGTAACAAATAAATCCATCATTACAATCAGTTAAAGAATTGCATAAGCCTCTAGCGGCTACACATGCTGGACCACAACCAAGGATTACAAAAAAATTCATGCAACACAAATCTAAGATCTGCAAATCTTCTGCTTGACAAATAGGCCTTCGATAACAGTCTACACTAATCCAGACTTCAGTCCCCCTGGACCAGAATCTCTTTGGAAACTACATCTTTGCTCGGTCTCCTTCCTTCAACCTCTGTCCTCTGTCCCCCAAATAAATATCTAAATTTTCCCTTTATACCATCCACAAGCAATAACAACTTGATCAAGTTGGCCAAAGACCAACTAGTTCATGATGAAACATGCAAATGATAACATGTCGACCCGAATCGCCAAGAACATCTTCAAGTGCATAAAAATTCACACGATCCTTTGGGAACATCAGACAAGACCCAAAACAACATTTCTCAACAATTTGCAAGTTATGGAAATCACCCGCAACCCGATTCCATACACTACAAAACCAACCGGTAAGAGCACACCAATACTAGGCCAATACCAGGATCGATGTCTCACCGGGATCAAATCCAAGGTGTTGGTTTGAACTAATCCAGTTCTCCTGCATCATGGAGTGTATAGATTTTTGAGTTTTTTTAATCTAAGGGGGAGCCTTCGAATTACTTCATTCCTAATCCAATGTATAGGTTTCACAGGTTTCAACACAACCATTTTTCACAAGTGTTGCCATCAATGCCAAAGGGGGAGATAGTTGGCAATTGACACTCATCTAGTGATTTTTTATGTTTGATTTATGGTTTAGGGTTGTCATTTATGGAAAATATTCTTGGAGACTTGATCTGGTGGTCGTAATTTCTCTTATCCGGAAGTAGGAGTTAACCGGTAAATCAAGGTTATTCCATTCCAGTTTTGGTTCAGATAGATTTCTAGTGATTGCAATGATTTTGGTGACTAAGTTCGAGGTGAAAATGATGAGGCCAACATTAATGAAGCATTTTGTAAAACTATTTTGATCTGGTGCTATGTCTTGTTAGAGATTCAAGCCGACTTGAAGCTACATATTACACTTTTGATAGTCGACTTGGAGGAGATTATTTTTGATATGACCGGGTATATAAGATTGAATTGGCGATTGGTTTTTGGTGTATTATTATTGTTGTGATCCATTTTGGTGCGATTGAGCACAGTTTCATGTGGGCATTTGATTCCTAGGTGATCTGGTATCTAACTAAGACAAAAATAGAGCATATTGCAGAGCGAGTATAGTCAGAGATCTTGTGCTTAACTGGAACTCATTCTTGCATTGTTAGATGCTATTTCAGAGCTCTTTAAGTGTATTTCCTCATTGTAATTGAATTTTAAGTCATTGAGACTTTCTTGAAGGTTGTATCCTTCTAGGTCATTGTATTTGAGCAGTGAGCTCTAGGCAGTGAGCCTGAATTCAAGTGTATTCCCCATTTATTTAATATTTATGTACTCCTAGCCATAGTATATGAATATTGTGGGTTCCAACCCCACTGTGGTTTTTCCCTTTCCGGGTTTCCACATAAAAATTCCATTGTTGTGGATCTGTGGTTTATTTATTGCTTTCTTATGTTCTTTACTATTATGCATTGCTAACAGGTGGATAAAGAATAATTTTTTGAACTTGAATTCTGACATAACACTGATTCACCCCCCCTCTCAGTGTTCCTTAACTCTAACAGAATAATCATCAATCAACAACTTGAAATATCTATCTCCTTGCAAACTTCTGACTCTAGAGGAACCACATAAATCAGTATGCACAAGATCTAACAATCCATTAGAAAAATGCTTTTACTTTTGAAAGAAACTTTGATTTTCTTTCCTAATTGACATTCTTTGCGTATAGAGTTAGTAGGATTCATCAATTTAGGAAGATCTCTTACTGCCTAAGGAGAACATATCTTAATCATTCTATCAAAATTTACATGACAAATCCTTCTATGTCATAACCAACTTTCATCAATCTGGGCAATCAAGCAACTTTTATCAGCAACATTCATGTGAAAGATATTACCTTTTGTATTTGTACCTGATGCAATCTCATTTCTGGAACTACTCAAGATTCTACACTTCTCATTCTTTAATTGAAGATCATATTCCATTGGTGAGAGGCTCATCTTTACACTTTTAATAATACTTTATAGCTTTAATTATGTGTGAACTAATATGCTTGGCAACATTCTTACAACTTGCATGTTTACTAATTTTTGCTATTATATTCTCCTTATTAGAAGTAATATTAGGAATGATATATTTTTGTTAAATATTTTACTTTTTGATTGATTTGCAAGTATAAATGTTGTGATAACTAGAAATATGTTGCTTTGTTCTATTTGATCTTCATAAATATATTTTTTAATATATTTTAAGAGAACAAGCAAACTAAATAGTCAACTCCAGTTCATTTGCCACTTGTATGATGATAGCTCTTGAAGTGTTCTCGATATAAGATCCTCTTGATCTTCCTTGTGTCTATTTCATCAATTGTCTATAAAACTTTAACTTCCTTCTGAAGTTTGTTAGCCTAATATTAAGTTTTCTTCAATTCAGTTGTATTTGTTACTCTATTTTAAGCAAGTAACAATAGTTTGAATTTGAATAAAGGATATGTATAAATATCTTGTTCAGTTTTGTAAAATGTAATAGGACAATTAGTCAGTAAGTTAGCCAGTAGTAGAGTTCCATATTTTGTAATTAGAAATTTTGTTTTTACTTCCTGTTGGAAGTGCATTTCAATGGAAATCAAAAGTTGATCTAAGAATTCTTGTACTTCGGATCCCACTGGGGGAAGAGCAGGGCCCGCTCAACCGAAGGGACGTGATCCTTGTGTTGTTTCTTTTACACATTTAGTTTTGTCTATTGAAACTGATTTCAAATTATTCGAATTCTTTGGTAATGCTTTTTGATTAGATTAAGTGTTGAATTTCAAAAGTTATAGTTGTTTAATTCTCACTCAGATATTGTTTCAATAATTGCATGTTAAGAAGTCTTAGTTTTCTACTATCATTTAGTTTCCTTTCAGTAAATGAATTTAGTTTCTCATTATAGTAAGATGAAGAATCTGAAACTAAGGAAAGAACAAAAGAATTATTGCGTTAGCTCATGGAATTTAGTTGTTTTCCTATTTGTTTAAATAGATTTCATTTCTGCAATTATAATTTAGATTTATTTTCTACAAACGTAATTTAGATTTCACTTTCAACAAGTGTAAAATAGGTTTATATTCCAGCACTTATATATATTTGATTTCATAGGAATTTAAAAGTTATTTAAGCTTGTGATTAGATAATTCCATGATTAAGATCTTAAACTTTGTTATGTTTGGACCCTTGGTATCAGATTTGAACCCTTTGTAGGATAGTTGATTTTCATAGTTTAAATTTGCAGCTTGTGTCTTTTAGTTCTAAGCTGTAGTCATAGGAATAGTTCTTGATAGATTCTGAAAGCTCCAAAAGAGCATGATCCAACCCCAGTCACTGTTTTATAGTGCAAAACCCCCATAATTGAGACCCTCCTTATCGCAGACATATTTCAGACACACCTCAGATCGATAATGTAAATAATTTAAATAGTGCAAGTTGTGACATCAATGACCTTGCCCACCACCCTTGTCAACCATATGTCCAACACTTAGAAGATTATGCTTTAGGCCTTTTACATACAAGACACCATCAGTATTGTGCTTACCATCAAGAGAAATATAACCTCTACCACGAATTATACCAGCTTTGTCATCACCAAATCTTACAACACCACCATCATACTTTTCCAAGCTCACAAAATTTTTCTTATCACCTGTCATATGATGAGAGCATCCACTGTCAATCACCCATATCTTTTTCTTCAACTTGTGCAACCAAAGCTCTTTCCTCATTAATGTAGCTAGTAGAATTAGTAGGTATTAGATTATCTTCCTTGATAGCAATAAACACCCATTCGTTATCACTTGAATTTCCTTTATCAGATTCATCATCTGT
Organism: Cryptomeria japonica; assembly: GCF_030272615.1. Taxonomy (NCBI): domain Eukaryota; kingdom Viridiplantae; phylum Streptophyta; class Pinopsida; order Cupressales; family Cupressaceae; genus Cryptomeria; species Cryptomeria japonica. The sequence goes on from NC_081409.1 coordinate 435,699,248, forward strand.
CACACCTTCGTCAGCAGCATAGTAACATCTCTTCTAAAATTTAGGCTTTTAGGTTTTCTTAGGAACTCTTTCTAGACACCTTGAAGAAAAATGTCATATCTTATTACATGAAAACATTTAAGAGACAACTTTCCTTCATACTTACCGACTCCCTTGGGTAATCTCCTAGCAATCAATGCTTCAAGTTCCTCAAGCTCTCGCTCTTCTTCTTCAATTTCCTTCTTCTCTTTCTCATATCTTGATATCCTCCTTGAAGAGATTTCACCCGAATCAAATCTTTCCTTGTCCTTTCTAAAAACAGTGGCTTTGAATGCAAATTCTAACTTAGGAAGAGAATCAACAAATTCACTTAATTCAAAGGCTGATAATTTACCAATCAACATGTCTTTGGTTACATCTGTCACGGACCGGATCTCCTCAATAGAAACAACTTTATGTTTGAGGATGTAGGCAAGGATCTGAGCACTTTAACAATGTCTATCTCTGATTCTTCCAAATTTCCACCGTCACATTTGATATTGCATACTAAGTCATTCACCTTCTTCATAAAAGAAGTAATGTTCTCATCTTCACCCATCTTCAACATTTCATACTTTCCTTTTAGGCTTTGCAATTTAGCAATCTTCACATAGTTGTCACCTTCTTATAGGGTTTCCAATTTCTTCCAAATCTCATGAGCAGTTTGCAACTCCATCACATTTGTCATTTCCGAATCAGTCAAGGCACTCAGCAATGCTTGCTTAGCCCTAATATTGTATTATTCTTCCTTAATCCCATCTAGAGTTGAAGGACCCTTTGCAGGAATAATATATTTATCTTTAGTAACTTTTCAGTAATCTCTGCCAAAGAATCTCAAGTGACACTCCATCCGGTTCTTCCAAAGTGAGTAATTTGTTCCATCAAATCTCGAACTCTTCTTCTTTTAAGTTGCCATCCCAGATCACCTCAAGATGTTAAACTTCTTTGGAGGAACCTTCTCTAATACCAATTGATGAAAATAGGGCAGACAACTAAGAGAGGGGTGAATCAGTTGTCATCAAAACTTATAGCAACTTTAATCTCAAATCTGATAATTAATAGTGAAAGCATAAATCAACAACACATCATGAACACACATAACACCAAGATTTTTGATGTGGAAAACCCAATCAAGGGAAAAAACACGATGGGAACACACCCACAATATGATTCTACCCTGTTAGAAGTATATGAAATATTAAGATGGGGAATGCACATGTATTTAGGCACACTGCCTAGGGCTCACTGCTCAAAAACAACAAAGGGCAAAAACCTTGGGAAGACTCACTGTCTTACAAACACATTCAGATTACATCTGAAAGATCATGAACTAAGAAAATAACATCTTCTAATGCCCAATTACAGTTTTGGTTAAGCACATACAACTTCCTCTTCTCACAATTCTGCTCTGTCTCCAAAATATTAGTACATTATTTGCACTACACTCATCCACATCACACTCAATTACAAAAATATTACATTTATTTATACAAGACATCAACCTTGGATCAATATCATCAAGGTCGGCTCAACACATATCACCTAATTACAAAAATATAACCATACACACGACAATATCACATGCAGACCAAAACAATGTTAGCTAAGACATAGAATGGACCTAAATAACCACCTTGAATATGAAACACCTCCAATAATTATGCATCAAACACCTACAACACACTACAAACATCATGTCAGCCAAGAACATGAAGAACACCACCAAGCCAAAGAAAATCATCAATAACGCATTCACCAATCAATGCGGACCACCAACATGAATAGTACATGATCTAGAAACATCCAAAAACATCATGAATTGCCACGACAACATCCACACCAACTAAAATTACTAGAATCATCATTATCATCATACCGAACTTCAAGAACATTAATTGAACTAACTATCAACCTGAAATATTCACTTATGGACCTCTAAATCAAGAACCACTTGAATTGAGGACACACATCAACGTGTCAAACATAATTCCAAATTCACAAATCAATATATTACAATGTGGAGAAATGCATATCAAAATACTGAACACTGGAAATACTGAATGATAGAAAAAATTTGCCACGACATAGATACTCATAACTCACTCAGAATTCCATGTGGACCTATGACACTTATACTGAATCAACTAGAGATATCACTCTACGAACCCTTTAATCCACAAACATTGATCATAAATATACAACATAAACTAACTAATTGAACTTCACTACATCACTACTCAAGACAGAGAAAATATGTTCACAACAATGACCACATTTCTCAAACACTTAAAGATATCTTATAAGCACATATTTGCAACACTCATCCAACAATGTCCAACAACAAGTTTATCAAACCATGAGGAAGGGCCCACATCACTGAAAAATGGTTCAGCATATTGGGCCATAGGACTAATGGGGATTTATGAGCCTCAAAAACATCCCTCCAAGCATTCTTTATAGGAGAGGAAGAAATTGCATTAACAACCTGAAGAACAACATTCGATGTGCAATCTTGTCATAGAAAACTACAACACCACATGCTTCAAATATAGCCTTTATAATAAGGGAAGCCTATGCATCCATAATATGAGGAGCCCACAAGAAAACCTCCCCATCATTTGCATATGAAAGATCTTGCCAAAAAATTGCAAAGAATTCAAAGCCTAGTAGAGTACAAAGCTAGTTTGGATCCTATTTTTTATTGGAAGGTTATTGAGTAGGGAAAAAATTAATTATTGGAAGCAAAGAAAGTGAATGGTGGAAGAAACTAAAAATTAGAGAAGGTGGTAATAAATTAAAAGACCCAATTGTATAGCTAAGAATATAATTTGAAACTAAAGAAAGTGATTGTGATTTATAAAGTCTAGGAAAACAATAAAACATGAGGTCTAGTGAACACTAACCTTGATTTTTGTAAAGTGATTTTGTCAATAGTTATGAGTTTCCTAAAAGAGTTGACAATATTCAGGAGGATATTAGGACTCCAAAACATAAGAGATGGTCTAAGAAGGAAAACCCAAGTAGAGGAAACAACACATAGATCAATAGAGGGATCAAGACTAGATTTCTATTTACAAATAGATAGATCATTTTTGTACCTTTTATCAAATAACCACAATCCTTTTGTCAACACCTTAAGAATATATTCCTTAGTAGGAAAATACCATCAACTATGGCACTAATAAACACACTTCCTTTTAGTTTTCACAATTTATCACTAAGGATGAACTAAGTCAATATTGCATAAAAGCAAAGAAATTACCAACTAAGGCTTCCTCCATTCCCAAAAATAGCTTCATCCATAAGCAAATCTAGAACATTTGATGCAATCTTGTAATACAAATCTAAAACATCACATACTTCAAATCTAGCCTTCATAACGAGGGGATCTTATACATGAATAATGAGGGGAGCCCACAAGGCACTGCATGTAAAATATCTCGCCAGAAAGTTGCAAATAATTTAAAACCTAGCAGAGCACAAAGCTAGTTTGGATCCTAATTTAAATTAGAAGGTTATTAAGTAGGAAAAAAATTAATTAGGGGAAGAGCACTTGTTATCATTCATGTTTTAATAATCGTTCACTCTTTGTACACCCAACCCTTCAATTACTAAATTTAAAAAAAATAAAAAACAAATAATTAAAAGTTCATTAATAAATTTTACATGTATCAATAGCTGCTCATTTTTTAGCATTTTTACCACTATAATTGATCCATTTGTGCACCTTTATTGGAACCAATAGTGCATGACTACTAGGGCATTTGTGCATAAGTATTGGCAATTTTAAGTGCATGGTTGTTTGGGGCATGTTTAAGTAGGTGTTGGGGCATGTATTACGGATTCCATAGTGTGAATCATTACTACCTAAAGCCAAAACAATAGTTATAAGGGGTTAAGTTGCATGCGCTGACAACCAAAAAAATCATCAAAATCCAATCTACTATCTAGAATCGATGGATAACTGGTACACTTCCCCTATTAGAAGCAAATAAATTGAATGGTGGAAGATTAAAAATTAGAGGTGGTGGTAATAAATCAAAAGACCTAATTGCATAGGTAAGAATATAATTTAAAGCTAAAGAAAGTGATTGTGAATAAGTGAACATATATTGTAAAATGATTAGGAAGAATTATACATCAAAATATTTAAGTAGAAATTTCTATGTATAAATCATTAGTCTATAGAGAATTTAATATAAAATGGAATGGAAACATGATAATGATAGTTGTAAAGTAAAAATGTTAATGAAATATTTTCCCATGATGGATATGTAAATAGAATTTTAGAGGAACTTAAGTATGTTAATGAAATATTTTCCCATGATGGATAGTATGGAAGTCATGAAAGGCATTGAAAAAAATAAATGTGACTCGTGTTTGCTATATGCCACCATTTATGGAGGAAGCCATGAGTTTTTTATCACTCAAAATCTAAATACAGGGTGTTGCAAATCGGATCAAGTCACAGTCAAAGTGTAATCATAATATTCAAAGGCCAAAGTGTAAGAGAAATTAAAAAAGAGAGCATCCAACAAATTGGAGCATTTTTCCACCAAAGGAGAAGTTTACTAAAATAAAGGTAGAAGTGGATGCAATCACTATATAGAAACCACCACAGAAAAAGTGTGCTCATTGTGTAGTGCCAAAATAATCTCAGCCTCATCTTGACATAAGTCTACTAATATATCTAGGTAAATAGAGAAAGATAAGTCTCAACTTGTCATTGGATTTAATCTCAAGGCTCTATTTTTGGCTTGGTAATCTTGATGAGTTAAGAGCTTAATCATATGTAATTTTGAAATCTGAACACTTAAATTCAAGGATGACAATCATATTGATGAATGGGGCATGATTTTTATCAGTTATTATAAAATTAAGTTAAGGAGGGCCTCATTGTATTCTTATTCATTCTGATCATGAATCACAGATTGTGATTCGAAATGTTGATGATAAAAATTGGCATACACAATTGAATCTATGATAAATTATTGAACATTACCATGGATTGTGGAAATTTGATAGCATTAAACAAAAGAGAAAGTTAAGAAGAAAGGATTTTTTACATGGTATTATAGTTTATAGTGGTGGTTTCATAAACAAGCATGATGGGTCAAAAGTTCATCTCACTTTTTTTAAGAGTGATATTTTTAGAGCCAATGGTAATATTTTCTATAATATGTGTGATTATTTATAATACCGAGGAATAATATGTGCTTTAGAATTTAAATATGTCAAGTTCGAGGATGGACAAATCAGAGGATGGAGGTTTTCTATCATCCTTAGCTAGCTTCTCACTCAAGGGTGGTTCATGCATGAGAAGAAATTTTTCCTCACTTGTGTCCTTGAATAAAAGAGGGGGCTTGGAATTATGTGTGTCCCTTAAAGGAGCAAGGGGGGCTAGATTTTATTGTGGTTACACTCGGTCTATTCACGTTTTGGTTGGTGTTTTGTACAACAAAGGAGGAAATGTTTTCACAACACTAGAGGAAGCATTGGACACACTTGAAGGAGATATGGAATTTGAAATGAAAAGTGTCTCATTGTGAAAGGAGGTTGGGAACACTTTATGTTGTCTCATGTTGTGTATATGTTTGCAGTATTTTGTTGGTTTGTGGATAGTTCAACTAACAAAATTGGTGGTTGTTATTGGTTTGTGGATAGTTGAATCTACAAAATTGGTGAGTTGTTGTTGGTCTCTGGATAGTTTAATCTACAAACTAACTATGGATAGTTGAATGTTCGGTTGGAGAATTAGAATATTTTCCCAGACAAGAGAAGTTTGGGTTAATGTTGATGCAAAGTTGGATGATCGGGCCATTTTTTCCTAGCTAGGGAAGTTTAGGTTAATGTTGATACAATTTATTCTTCTTCTTCTTCTTTTTAATTATGTAAATGTTAAGGGGGATTGTTAGTAAATTAAGGTTTAAATTTAATAAATTTACTTACTTAGTTAGTTGGGTGGAAGCTATTCCTGTAATGGGAAAATAAGGCTACTAAAGCCAATGCAAATCAATGTAAAATCATCCAATTGAATTAATAGAATTTCATACTTTAGTTTCACCTTTATCTACAACAATTACTTGTTTTCATTTTATTTATGTTATCTCTACCATTTATAACAAATATTGAGTACTTGTAGATTGTCAAGAATGTTGTATTATAGTGATAGAAGGAAATGTAGGAAATATCATTGAAAAAATATGGTAAGTGAAGATTAGGTTGAAATTATGATGTGGATGTGTGTAATATAATAGTGGGATGTAGGAATAAGAATGATAGTATAAAATGCTTGAAAATTTTGTAGTACAAGTGAACATCAAGAAAACATACATAAGAGATACCAAAAAATGTACAAATAAAGAAAAAATAGAGAAATATTAGCTATGGAAAGGAAGAGCATTTATGAAGGTTGAAAATTATGTCAAAGATGAATATTTTATTTTCAAGTGATTATGAAGGTGTGTGTGTGTTTGTGTGTGTGTGTGTGTGTGTGTGTGTGTGTGTGTGTGTGTGTGTGTGTGTGTGTGTGTGTGTGTGTGTGTGTGTGTGTGTGTGTGTGTGTGTGTGTGTGTGTGCATGTGTGTGTGTGTGTGCGTGTGTGCATGTGCATGTGCGTGTGCGTGTGTGTGTGTGTGTGTGCGCACACGCGCACGTGCGCGTGTGCTTGTGCTTCACTGGAAATAATTAATATTAGAGTTTGGTGTTCAATCAAAGATTAATTTTTTTGTTAAAGGGACATAAGAATAAATTAAATTAAATTGACTGGATTAGTACAAAGAATAGAAATATTCTTTAACAAACAACACAATGGAAAAATATGGTCAAAGGAATCACTAGAAGGTGTTGTGAAGAGTATATTGATAAAATCTAAGGGCTTGCAAAAGAGAGAGAGAGAGGAGTTAAAATACAAATTTTATTAATGAAAATGGATTTGGTTTATTATAGAAGAGTAATGACAATTTAGTTCACATATTTCATAAGAATATGAAATGGTAGAATAGAAGAAATTGTATTTGGGGAGAAAGGATTACCAAAATGAAGATACAAAAAAGGCACATATGAGTGTGAATTTATAGGTTAAATGGATACTCTATAATGAAGATAAGTATAAGTTAATGAGCAATTGGTGGAAGATGTTTGTTTCAATTTTTGGTTTTAGATCTAGAAGAGGCAAAAAGGGTAACATAAATTCATTTTTAAAGGCATATTCATGTGTTGAGAGTACACTAATGTTGATTTAATAGCTCCTAAAAATTAGTTTCATTACTCAATCCTTTTTTGAAATCCTTAACCTCACAAATCTCTTACTTGGGGTGTTTGATGTAGAAGCTTTATACAGGTTGAGAAATATTGCATTGTCCAAAAAGATATAATTATCTTTATTAATTATTAAGTGCAATTTGATAAATTTTTGTAGTTATGTTTGGATTTTGTTTTGGTAATTTTGATAATAGTTCTTGGTAAGCCTTATAATGCATAGATGGCAATACAAAATGTTTTAGTCAAATTTTTATTGTAATTTAGAGATGGAGGCTAAATGATAGTCCTTAACTTGTGTGGTGATGCTTGAGGAGAATTTCATCTTCTAGAGGTCATGATATAACATGGTAAGCATTTATAGTTCTTAATTAATATTTTGGAGGTGGCACAAGATTTAAATATTTGATCTATGAACATTGGAGCCATTTTCATGACTTTAGTAAAGAAGGATCCATTTAGAACCATTTTTTAGATGAGTGTAAATTTATATTTTATCAATTGGGGACATGTTGATATCCTTAGACCTATTTCTGTGTGCCAAATAACTTACTAATTGATTATACCTTGAGATGATGCAAATTAGTTGTAAATTGGTAATATATCATAAATTCATCCATATATGCATTCAAATTATGCATTAATGAGTTTCATTTTTAAAACATGAAATATTTTTCCTCTAGAAATTGTTGATATAAATTGGGTGGTTAGACAATTTCGGTAGCACTAGACATAGAATTGCAAGAGTTCAAATTTAGAAGCAAGGCAAAACGCTAGACTTAGTGATAGAATAAAAGTAGACTAAGATTAAGGTAAAACATTGAAAGTCTAATGGTGCACTATATTTTGTCTAAATATTGTAAGAGTGTATTGCAATAGTCATTCATTAAACCATTCATCTAAGACTACATCAATGGATGTGCCATCAAAGAAAAATGAATAGTGGTTAAATGGAAAGAAAAGAAAATCTGGTGTCTTTTTTGCTTGTTTGTTGATTATTGTGTAACATAATGATAAGAGTCCATGCTACAAGATTAAAAAATTTAATATATGTGCATTGATATTGATGACTACAATGAGGATGGTCGCCTTGTGGAGGAAGATTCATCTAAAATTATTGATTTCAACTCTCAATATGAGATACATAAGATCTTCAAATCTATGTCTCGAGTCAATTTGAGAACATAACCTCTCTTTGAAATCCACTGTATAATCTCCATCCCAAGCCTACAATATATAAAGAAAAGATATCTTAGAAACCACATATGGTTTTCTAAAACCATATGCCAAGTCTCATACAACTAGTCCAAGTTTAACGCATGTGAGACCTCCAAACACAAGAAGTACTGATTCTTACAAAAATTTTACTCCTATGAGCGATGGGGTCATATATAACTACTTGAAAGGAAGCAATGTACAAGAAAATGCTTCTTGTACCAATCTAATGAGAGGATATGGTGCAATTTTTTATTAAAATCTTTCATATTTATATTAATGAGATGTACATACACTAATAAAACAACATGCAATAAAGAATTATACCATAACACAAGATGTATCATTTGGAAAACTCTTTCAGGAGAAAAAAAACCTACACTTCAAAATCCTACTTAATACATTAGGATAAACAATGGTTTTACAATCACTTGTAAAGCAACTCTTCTTCACATGAGTTTACAGTGTCATTATCTAGAGCTATTTTGGTGGCATAACATTACCAACAAATCACAATGTAGACACCTAAAATGTCTCATTATTAACATGCTAATTATTCGTCTCTATGAATTAAATAATTATTTAATTATTTAATTAAGCTAATTAAATTCTTCTAAATTAATTTAATCATCATTTCCACATTACTAATTATTCAATTTATATTCCTAATCATTTAATCAATGAATTCCCTATCTTATATTAATTAAATATTTATTATTTAATTAATTTTGATTTTTTTCCTTTAATTAAATAATCTTTATTATTTAATTAAATTTAATTTCCAATAGTTAAATAATTTTTTTAAATTATTTATTTAACCATTCTTTTCAAATATTCAAATTCAAAATTTGAATTTCCCCAAATTGTAATTTCATCTAATTTCAAATAAATGTGTATTTCAATTTCATGATTTGAAAATCAAATTCAAGTCAAATGCAAATTAAAATTGAATTTTAAATAAAAATCCTAGAGAACATGCTAAAATCTTGACTGAGTAATCAATTTAGTTATCTAACTTAGTTAACCCTCCAATCACCTTTTCCAACTCAAAATCAGCTTTTTCTAACAATGTAGTCAATTCTGTTATCTCCCAAGCTAACTCAGTTAACTAATCAAACAATCTAGTCATCTAATCAATCTATTTAGTTGACTTGTCAATCAAATATATATCTCAATCAATTCAGTTCAACTATCAATCAACTTTTTAGCTCACTTTAGTTCCACCTCTCAATCAATCTCCTCTCAAAATCTGTAAATGAAGCATCTTTTTCCCATTTTCAACAATCACAAGCTTCAAATTCTTATGTCAATCTTATGTAGGTTAGCAACGCAATATTGAGAGACATCATACCATGAGAAGCAGAAGGACAATGGAAGCGATTTGCATCTATGCAATAGGGAGTTTTGATTGAGTTTATCTATAGCCTTATTGTCTTAATTACATGCTTTTATTGATGTTATGAATTCAATTAATTAGATAGGATTTGTGATTTCCTATTGAATATGATTAACAATAATGAATTTTAGCATAACACATTTGGTGAAACCAACGTGAATCAATAGCAAACTAATTTTCTTGCATGTTCTATCTTTTGCAGAATTTACAATACGGAATTTCGCAATCATTCACATGTTTTTGCATGCGTATGATCAGTATTTCACATGCATTCAGATCTCATTTCACATGTGTTGAGATGGGGTTTCACATCCATGCTTTGAGTGTTTCACATGCGTTCAAGGTGTAAGTAGGGTAAAGTGTTTAAATCATTTTGATTTATTACTACGTTGCCTCTCTGTTTCAGACCTTAGTTATTATTTTTTGTTAGTCGATCGAATAGATGAATGTGGATTTGCAATTTGTTTAATAAAATGGCATACAAAGTGAAATTTAAGATTATAGGATCTAGACGAAGAGTCGAACAAAGAAGACAACATAAATATTATCTGAGAACTTTGCATGTAGAACACAAATTCACTAAACTAGAGTTGCAGATTGCCTATTGTCAGTATCAGAGATGTGTCCAAGCCTATATAATGAAACACGGTATGATAGAATGGGTCGAGTTAGGAATCTGATAATATTTCATAAATTTTAACCCTCTGTGTTGGAGGATCTTGTTTTTCATTTTTTGCACAAAAAAGTGTTTTGCATGCTTTCAGTTAGTGTTTTGCATGCATTCTATGAGTATCTCGCAACTGTTCAGATAGTGTTTCACATGTGTTCTATCAGTATTTCGCAACCATTTAGATAATGTTTCACATAAGACTGGTAATTATTCTTTTCATTTTGTCTCTGTGTTTTGTTTCTAATTTGATTTTTTGGTGCTAATAATGGTTTGCTTGCAACTTGTGGCAAGGGTAATAGAGATGTATATTTAAATCAAACTACTAATCTGTGTGCTTGCAGGATTTGTTTGTTTTCCTTTTAGCAATTTCACATTTCAATTTTGTGCAATAAAATGAACATGCATGGTAGCTCACACTTCAATTTGGGTTTAATCAATTGGCATGGATCTATCTTTTAATTAGATTAGCTCACATATTTCTATCTTAAAGGAAATGAATTTTTTTTGTTGTCTCTTGAGCGCTTGCTCGATGTGTATGGTGGACCCACTACTGCACTGAGTACCTTTCCACCTGCCTTTGGGGTCTTGGGAGAGAGGGAAAGGTGATAACGACACTCACATTTTATTTTGTAGTAGAGGGATATCTTTGATTGGGGATTTCATCACCTCACAAGGATATTTCAAATTGGGATGCATTAGGGATATCATCTCTCCCAGTGTAATCTCAAGCAGGTTTTTTGAGCCACTATATAAATATATTGGTCAAGCGACTAAAGTGTTGAGTGAATTTGATGTATGTGGAGGTCCTTTATGCACTAATAACCTGAACTAAATCCTTAAGTGACTTGCTTTAAGAATCCGTCACTGACTAGGATCCCTCTGAACAATATTATGAACCAAATTAGCAGCCAAAAATCCTTACATTTAATGGTTCAAGGTGTGCAGATTGTACCCCGTAGATACCTCTCATGTACCCTTCAAGATGAGACAAGAATGCCCTGGTTATAATATCTCTGGATGTTCGGGGTAAGGGAATCGGGTATGCCCGAGAAGTGAGTGTCATGGTGGGGGATCCAGTGCTACCAGAATCTCTATCTATCCATCTTTCTTGTGGTATAATATTGTAGAGGCTCCATTGAATGGTTTCCACTTCCCAAACTAAGCCTGCAACTATTTTGAAAGTATCTTTAAAATTGTTCATGTGTTTGACTAGTAAAGAGTCAATCAAATCTTGGGCTAATCTAGGCCCTTTCCCATGCAACTCTTCCTATCATAGTTTGCCAAAAGCAAATTCATTTGGCCATATTGTCTTTGCAATCTGTATTTTGTGTTCTCGGAAACTCTTGAAACAAAAATTTGTGCTCAAACAAAATCACAAAAGTGACAAACTCAATCAACAACAAACTATAAACAGGATCCTCACATTCAAAATAAAAGCATCTTATTCACATCTTTGTGATCATAGGTTTGTCCAAAATCCATAGGTCTCATAGAGTTGCATAGTCCTCATATTGCATAGTCCATCAAATAGTCCTTATCAAGTCTCAAAAAGTTCATGCATAGTCCTAATTTAGCACCTACATTATCTTAGGATCAAGTCCAACTATTTGTTTAAGAAGTCATTAAGATCAAAAGACCCTCATATCAACCATCAATCAAACTAGGTGTCTTGTTCATCAGTCTAGCATAAGGTATCACCTGTCAGCGTCTCAATCCAGGTCAGCATCAAACCTTGATACTTTTAAAGCGGTCTCAACCATTTGGTCATTTAACTTTTCAACCCATTAGTTGCATATTCATCTTAGAAATCATTTCTCATTTAAAAAGAGCCTTAGAGAATGTGTTAATATGGGCTTACCAGGTGACAATTTCTTTCTATTCCTCTGGCCTAATTTAGGACCAAATGATGATCAAGAAGAATTTATTGATAGTCTTAATAACCTTGCTTGGAGGTTAAGAATAAACACCCCATAGTATATAGGAGTTACATTTGTCATAGAGGATAAAATACGAAAATCTCGTTGTATCAAGGTTGAAGCTAAAAGAAAAATCATTCAGCAGAGACCTGAGAGACTCGAGCTACAACAAAAACAACAACCTCATTCAAACCCTTAGTAGGTTGTCAAGTTAGGGTTCATCTAGCATACACAATCCATCCTTATATTTAGGTCTTGCATTTAGATCTATAGGTCATCATAACTAGTCATAAGTCTTGTGTTTTCAAGTCAACTTCAGAGTCCTTAATGCCCATAGAGCGATCACAAAAGGCTAAGAGTTAGATGGATCCAAATAGTGACCAATTATTCAAACCTACCTAAGACATGAATCTATCTACTTATTCACATTCACAACCCCAGAGGGGTATAACGTTGCCAAAAAACATGAACAACATATTGTCAATAGATGAAATCCAACACAAATTAACGACTAAAGAAATATATATTGCCCAACATGACCCACAAGTTCTCATGGTCCTAAATGCTCTTCTTAATCATGACAGGGATAGTTATCTTTTCCTCTTAATACAAAATGGAGCTAAGTTACCCTCAAACTTTGACGTCACAATAATATTCCCACCAGGGGTCACTTTAAACCAAGGTGTGAATCAAACACCTCACTCCTCACAAACATAAGCTACATCTTCAAGCTCTACCCACAGAACAACTCAAAATATGCAAGAAACATCAACTCAAGCCATTGTGGCTTCAACTCAGAACTCACAATCTGGCACTATATCCTCAATGGAAAATGTCACATCTCAAAAAAAAGCTAATGTCACTTCTCAATCCACGTTGAATGTCTCAAGCACCTCAACGCAAAATCAAACTAGCACTCCTCAAATCACCACTACCACAAGTACTTCCCAACCTATAGTACCGGTCTCTATGGGATCTACTTATAGAGGTCAAATCTCTAATCAATATTTTACCAATCTACATGGATCAACTCAACATAATGCTGGCACACAGTTCACTAACTTTACAACACCCAGTGGAACCCATAGCACACAACTTCATAATCACTCAATATTCCAACAAGTGCCAATATACACAAACACTAATCCTTTTATGGGGAGCACATATGCAACAAATGTGCCTATGACTCGGACAGAGATCTTGGCCTAGCAAGTACAAAACATGCAGAAGCAGATGACAAACATGCAGTCTGGAAATGAGAAGAAACGTTATACAGTGGAGGATCTTCATCCTTATCCCTTTGATAGGACCTTATACAACAAGTTTGATAAGTATATAGGAAAAGGTGACCCCAAAGATCACATTAGGTAATTCTTCACTACTTGCATTGAGGTAGAAAATGAAGACATGCATTTGATGCATCTATTCCCTAAGAGTCTTGGTGGATCAGCCTTAGAGTTGTTTTCATGCTTGTCACTAAAGATCTACACAAACTTTAGAGATGTAAATAAAGCATTCTCGAAAGATGACTTTCCACTCCCAAACATTGACATGATTGTGGATTTGACTGCTGAGAATGATATTTTATCATTGATGATGGATTCTCTAGGTATAACCAAATCATAATTGCACTAGAGAATCAACACAAGATAGCATTCACCTATCCATGGGGGACATACTATTGGAACGTGATGTCATTTGGGCTTAAGAATGTTGGTGCCACCTACCAAAGAGCTAATGACAACTTTTTTTCATGACAAGATACACAATATTTTGGAGGACTCTGTTGATGATTTATTAGCAAAATCCACAACCAGAAATAATGATCTTGATGTCCTTTCTAGAATCTTTGACAAGATCGAGAAATACATTGTAAGGCCAAACCCCCAAAAGTGTGTATTTGGAGTAATAGCTGGAAAACTCCTGGGTTTCATAGTCTCAAATAGGGGCATTTAAGTGGATCCCACTAAAGTAAAATCTATTCTAGAAATACCTCCACCATCTGTGCTAAAATAGTTGAGGTCTCTCCAAGGAAGATTACAATCAATCAGGTGCTTCATAGTACAATTGGTAGATAAGTGCCAACCATTTCAACACCTTCTCAAGACAAGTGAAACTTTTAAATGGATACACCAATTCCAAGAAGCATTTCAAGCGCTTAAAGATTACCTCTTGTCAACACTAGTCTTAGTACCTCCAACATAAGGAAAGCCATTGCTATTGTACATATCAGCAACTAACTTATCTCTAGGTGCACTCTTGGTACAACATGATGACTGTGACAAAGAAAGAGCTATCTATTATATCAACACAACATTGGTAGGATATGAGCTCAATTACACCTCCATAGAGAGAGCATGCCTACCAGTGATTTTTGCATCACAAAAACTTAGGCACTACATGCTCAACCACAAGGTACAATCTATTGCAAAATTTGACCCACTCAAGTATCTCCTCAACAAAGTTGCCCTGACAAGCTGACTAGCCAAATGGGCCATGATCCTAAGTGGATTCAACATTGAGTATGTTGAAAAAAATTCAATCAAAGGCTAGATAATAGCAATCAATTAGCAGAAGCACCTATATAATATACTCATCCATTGCTCACAGATTTCCCTGATGAAGTACTATTTCAATTGGCAGCTTCCATAAGGTGCAAGCTATATTTTGATGGATCTTATACAAATCATGGAGTAGGAGCCAAAATTATTTTTATCACCCCCCAAGGTGATTCAATTCTAAAGTCATATAGAATAAGTTTCCCATCTACTAATAACATGGTTGAATATGAGGCCCTGGTTATAGGACTTCACACTATTGTACAATGGAAAATAATAGACTTACACATCTATGGAGATTCATAGCTCATATTCAACCAAGTAAATGATGATTATACCACTAAAGATGACAAGCTAATGCCATATAAAAGGAAGGTGGATGACTTCAAGCAACATTTTAGTCATATTACTTTTAAGCAAATCCTTAGACTACAAAACATAGTAGCAGATGAAATGGCAACTGTAGGATCTCTTCTTGACATGCTGATAAATCTAACATAGTTTGAGTTCATGGTAGAGAAATTGATGGTACCAACATATGAAATCCCATCTTCAAGATATGTGTTTGTGATAGTCGATCCTGAGTCACCATGGTATAATGACATAAAAACATATCTTCATGAGCAATATATATCTCCTGATCTATCATGCAATCAACACAAAACCCTCATGTGCCAAGCATCTAGACATGTCCTCATAGCAGATATCCTATATAGAAAAAGTTTGGATGGTACACTTCTTCGATGTCTAGATTCTGAAGAAGCACAATTGGCCTTAAAAGAAGTGCACAATGGAATCTGCAGTGCACATTCTAGTGGTCCTCCATTGACAAATAAATTCTTGCGCATAAGTTACTATTGGCCAGCCATGGAGAAGGATGCCTACAAATATGTCCAAAAATGTAGACAATGCCAAATACATTGAGATCTAATTCATGCACCTGTCCAAGATCTTCAACCCATCACATCACCATGGCCATTTTCACAATGGGTACTTGACATAGTAGGGAAAATCAACCCTACTTCTTCCAATGGGCACAAGTTCATTATGACAACAACTTAATATTTTAAGAAGTGGAAAGAAGCAATCCCTCTAATGTATACAACTGGAAAACAGATATAAAAATTCATACTCAATTGCAATATTTGTCGATATGGAATCTCGATGTGTATAGTGACAGACAATGGATGTCCTTTTAAGAACTAGGAAGTACAGGAATTATGTACCACATTCAACATCACTTTGCAACACCCTACCATCCCCATAGTAACGGCCAAGTAATGGAAACAAATAAAACCATTCTCTCAACTCTCAAGAAAGTTGTCAATGAAGCTGGAAGAGATTAGCACCTATAATTGAATCCTACACTTTAGGTTTATAGAATAGGCATTCGCACAGCTATAGGAGCTGCTCCCTACTCTTTGGTCTATAGATCAAAATCTATTTTTCCTATTGAGGTAGAATTACCATCCTTGAGAGGCAATTTGAAACATATCATATCAGATGAGGATTACAAAGTAGCAAGGCTACAAGAGTTAGAATTACTAGATGAAAAAAGAAAAATTGCACTCAACCACTTGCAAGGATATCAGAATAGATTAAGAAGGAGCTACAATAAAAGATTAAGGGTAAGGCTCTTTGAAGTCAAAGACCTAGTCCTAAAAGAAAATTACAGAAATTTGGTAGAAAGAGAAAGACCAGGCAAGTTTGAACCTAACTGGTTGGCCCTGTATATAATAACAAAGATCATTAGCAATGGTGCATATCATCTGACAACAATAGAGGGAGATTAACTCTCTAAACCTATTAACAACATGCATCTCAAAAATTATCATGTTTAGTGGCTAGGTAGTTTAAGATTGTTAGCATTTCATCTTGCATTGCATGGCATATAGCTTCTTTCAAAGTTGCATCGCATTTACATTTACATGGCATTGCATACAGTTGATTTTCGCATTTGCATTTTAGGTCAATTCATCTTGCATGGCATTTACATATAGTTGCATCAATAAAAACAAAGGCGATTGTGGGAATTAGTCAAATTGTTTCCATTTGTGCATGCCAAGGTTCATCTCATTTCTTAGATATTCACTTGTGAAGTTTTAGAAACTCAAAGTCACTCATCTTTAGTGTTGTCTTGTGGTTAGTATTTATCTTTGGTTGGGTAGAGAGCTCATTTTTTTTCTTGTTACCTAAATCTATCAATTGCTATATCTTACACACATTAATAAGTTGCTCTAAGTCATTGTAGATACTTGGTTGATAATGTGGCTAGTGAAAAATCTAAAATCCTACTTCAACACTGCTATAACTGTCATAAGTTTTGCTACTTAAAATACAATGCAAGGAAAAAATAAAAGATGCCTAATAGTGTATCCAAAATCAAGGTGAAAATAAAAGAAAAAGAAAATATCAATCAATGCCTTGAATGTCAAAATCTTGGCTATGGGAACATGTGTGTAGCTCCATCGAGGCTATGGATGCCTGACTGGAAATGGAGCAATATTTGAGAAATTACAGTGACTTGTCAAATCTATACATGTCTACTAGAAGCGAGGCTCTATCCAAGATGATTTTGGAGTTAGGATGACTCACGTAGCTAGTCATACAGGATTCTAATGGTCGCCAATCATCATATGATTGGGAATAAATTCAAATGCTCATACATAAGCAATTGTGGACCAAAGTCTCAAGAGTCAGCGAAGGATTTTTCCACGTCTCCATTTATAAATCATACTCACCTGGTACATTGGGTTGAAACATCTAAAGGTTGTTGCAAATGGAATGGGTCCTTGTCTCCAAAATGTTCTACAACCCCAAGCCTTGTTAGGGTGTAACAAAATGACCAAGTCACATGAGTATGTCCTTGCTCAAATAATAGCATGCATTTCATTTATCATTTTTCTTTGCATTGTTTAAAGCATTTAGGTTGCATCAGTTGTCATCATACACATAGTTCATCAATTGTGTCGCCTGAGTCTGCAAACTGGGGGCAAGTCCTGAAAAACCCAAAACATTCATAAAATGTTCTGAAAAAATCATTCAAAAAAAATCACATATGATTCTGAAAAAAATCATAAAAATCATAAAATGTCCTTAAAAATTCACTCAAAAACATTTAGATAAGATCCTGAAAAAACCCTAAACATTATAAAATGTCTGAAAAAAAAAGTCTAAAAAATGGGATGTCTTAAGAAAATCCAAAAACATTGAAAAAGAGAAAAAATCCAAAAACATTGCAAAAGAACAAAATTCTGGAAAACAAATAAAATCCAAAAAACATCGAAAAAATGAGTAAAAACCCTAAAAAATCATAAAATCATCCTACAAAATCTTCAAAAACATTAAGAAAAGTTCCTGGAAAAACTCCTAAAAAGCAGAAACTATCCTTAAAAAAGTGCTTAAAATTGAAAAAATCAACAACCAAATCTTGCAATAAAACATCTCATAGAGATCAAACACTTGAGCAGATATCCAGTAAACACTTTGCACGAAGTCAACAAAGGATAAAACTATCTTATCAAAATCTGCAACCAAACCGATCTAGTTGTCTTATCAATTTTATCAACCAACCATATCAATCAATCATCATCTTGTCCTTGTTGGTATTCTACACTCTAATGAGAATAGTTGTTGTTGTCATTGATGGCAACTAACTGGCAACCAACTGGCAACCAACTGGCAACCAACCGGCAACAAGTTTCTACACATGCACCAACATCACAGACATCATGCACCGACAAGCACCGACATCGACAGGCACTGTCACTGGTATCCAGATTACACCGGAAATGAAGTATACCAGCACTCAGGCTAACATGGGATAAAGTTTTTCTTATATGAATTATATTGTAAATGTAATTAATTATTTGTAAGTCATCTTGGTATATTGTAAATACTCATATATATGAGATCTCATAGGTCATTTTGTATGATGGTTGAATGTAATGATTAGTAGATTATTGTATGAGGTGATATAGTGAACAACAAAGGTTTTTGTTAAGGTATTTGACTGAGCTTAAATGGGTACTGAACTAGGCATTTGAGATGCTATTTTGAGCAGTACATTGTATTGGATTTAATTATCCATATTATAGTCAGTGAGACTCTTTTGAGCAGTGCGCTCCAGGCAGTTGGTCTTCCTGCATGTGCATGCCCCTATTGTAAGTAGTATTTATTCATATTGGCTAGTGAGTAAATATTGTGGGTCACAAATCCCATCAAGGTTTTTCCCACACTGGGTTTCCTCGTTAAAATATCTTGTGTTATGGTGTGCATTTATGTTGCCTCTGTTATTTATGTTTACTGCACTATTTCTTATTTACCGGTACATTGTTTTGGGTTGCAAAGTTATAAATAAGTTCAAATATTTAATCAACCGGTTAGACATTGATTCACCCCCCTCTCAGTGTCTTTGGGACTGTCATTGAATCTAACAATTGGTATCAGAGCCTGGTCCTCTATTTGCAAAAGTCTAACAACTTGAGGAAGATTCTGAAACCGGTATAGATGGAGAACTTAAGAAAATAGTTGGAAGGAGCTCTTGAAGATTTCGATGCAGAAAAATTAAAAAATATCAAACTTGAAGATGATCTGAGGACTTCTAAGGAATTCATTAAAGGACTTTAGGAGAACCTAGTTATAGCACAACATAAGAGAAAATAACTTCATGAGCAAATGCAGAAACATGATGATGAAAAGGAAACTCTTAGTGATATTGCAGACAAGTTGAGGCAAGAGAACACTAACATGAGGAATGAAATGCAAGACTTAACCATGAGGCTATGCAAGGATCTTGAAGGCAGAAAGAAGAATGAAGAAGACTTGACTAGGAGACTTAATGATGGAGGTAATGAAAATCTGAGACTTTGTCATGAAATTGATATGTTAAAGACAAATCTAATTCACATGCAACATGATAAAGATGAGCTTGTGAGACAAGTTGGAATTCTTGAAAATGAGTTGATCACTACAAATGAACACAAAGAAAAATTCAAGAAAAGTTCAGAAAGACTTGATGACATGCTGAAAAGACAAAAACATGATGGAGATACAATTGGACTTGGATTTGAACATGGAAAAAGTTACGAGACTGCAAACAATCAAGATCACAGTAAACCGGTAAGACAACCTAATTCTTATAAATTTAATGGGAAATGTTTTAATTGCAATAAATTTGGTCATAGAGAAAATCAGTGCAGATTTAGAAATAATCAAAATACAAACTTACCCACTGGTCAATGTTCCAAATGCAATAAAGTTGGTCACAGTTCAGAAAATTGCAGAATGAATGTGAAATGCTATATTTGTGGTAGATTTGGGCATTTATATAATCAATGCAGAACACAAACTGGTCAAGGATATGGAAAATCTATTCAGATGAATAATGTAAATTGTTATGCATGTAATAAGATTAGACATATTGCAAAATTTTGTAGAAGCAAGACTATACCAGCGAACAATAAAGGATCTAGTGTGAAGGGAAAAAAAAAGGTAAATGAAATAAAGCAAGAATTTTCAAAACAATGGATTAAGAAAGGAGATCAGAAAGTTGATGAATCTATCTTTGCACTGGTAGAACAGAGTAACCCTCCACCAGTAGGAGATTCTTCATCAAATTATGGAATAATCCTTAGGGGGTATTGCAGCAAATTGAAAATCTTGCATTCTACCCTTGGTTGATGGGAAGAAGATTCATTTATTCTTTACTGGCAGATATGTTAAGTTTTCACTTAACCGGCAAGCATTTAATGCGGTTTTTGAAGAGCTTTTTCATTATATAACACCGAAAAATCCTCATTTCGAATCACCAAGAATTCAAGCATTCAAAGAGTGTGAAATTGAGCTAGGGCATTCTAAGGCGAAGCAGCGAAGTGATTTTCAAGCATTCAAATTTTGAGTAAGAGATATTTATCTTTGAAATGGCATCTTCATCTTCTGCACCTGAGTTTATTGCAAACCCTACTGTGGTAGAAAATGTTAAGCGCCCTAGGCCTATGTTTAAAATCATCCCTGAAATTGCCAAGCAAGATGATTCTATCGGAGCATTTTCAAAAATTCCGAAGGGAGTCGCTTTTGCTGAAGACCCTAGAATCTACATTCACTGCAACATAGAAAACCTAGGAACCGATTATTTGGAGAACATGTACAGTGGTGTCATTACTGATGAACAAGGTTTAATTAAACTGGAGCATAAGATAGTTGAAGACTTAGGATTCATTGAGATACTGAACATACCTAGATTTCCTAAGGAGGTAATCCGTCTAGTTCCGGGTAGAGTTCATGGAGAGTTCATGTGGCTTGACTCTATTTTTAAAATCTCTAAGGAAGCAATCAAGGTAGTTACTGGTTTATCCTCAATCGGTAGTAGGCCTGACAAAATTAAGAATATACCTAACAAAGGAGTTATGGAGTTAATCAGAGCTACATCTGATAATAGATCTCTTAGGGTTAATGACATTACTGATCCTAATGTGAGATATGTGATTATGGTACTTGGATATAGAGTAACTCATGCTAACAGATTGTATTCACTTTCCAGCCTATGCATTCATAATGCATATGAGATGGTAAAGAAAAATGCTAAGATTGATGTTTGTGAATGGCTTAAAGATGAATTAATAGACAAACTGAAAAATATTAACGGTGACAAGAAAGGGACATTTCGTTTTGGCAACCTTATTGTGTGTCTAATGCTTTACTTCACCAAAGAGATACCCGACATTGGTCATAAGGACTTTGGATATGACATCCCAGTAGGCAAAAAAATCAAGGAAGCTATCACCGGTATGGACTCTAACAGTGATAATATTATAACAGATTACTTCAAAAACTTTCAGAATAAGATGAGAGCTAAAGAAAGGTTACCCCAGAGCATAGTAGACAAGTATGACAAGCAAATCTACTTTGTAATCAAACATGATGAGACATGGATGGAATCAGTTAGCCCTAGAACTATTTGGGTTACTAAAATGGGTTATGAAGTGGATATAAACATTCTTGAAACATATGCAAAAACACTACTTGAGGCACCTAGAGAACCAACTGAAGAAACTTTTGGAAATGTTGAGACCATTGAGAGTGTTGTTTCAATGCAAAAACAGAGAAAAAGAAGAGAAAAGTCATAAGATATGCATCCAAGATGGCCAAGGAGCTCAAAGAAAATGTGATGAACATAAGTGGTATATCCGCTAGTGATCTAGAAGGATTGAAATTGGAAGCTCATGTTTCACCGATTGTTACTTCTTTAGATACTGATGGTAGGAAAGTAGCAGAGTTCAAAAGAGCAGAAAGGAGGAAGAGAAAACCCTCACCAGTACCCTCTCCTTCTCCCAAAAGGACTAGAACTCTGAGGAAGAAGTAGCATGCAGTTAGGGAACCTAAAAACAAACTAACACCAAAGAAGAAACAAACTAAGACACTGGATACCCTGACATCGAAGGAACTGGTAAATGAGATCACACTAGATGGAAATCTTTGCAATGTGAATAAGTACTATCATTCCTACAAAGATTCAAACAAGGACACTATAGAGGTCAGTATAATTTTACATTTAGATTTTTGTCACTCAAATTGCACCCATAATGCACAAGTTGAAAGATCAAGCAACTTGGTGAAACATGGGATAATTTTCAGGCCTGTGGGTTGCCTATAGTGAGAATTAACCTCCACATGAAGGGTTGTTTCCTTGTGAATAACTCTAAATCTTTACCAAGAAAAGGGATAGAAAAACTTAAAATGAAACTAGAAAGACTTTGCAAATGCTAAACCAAAGTGAAGCATCAATAAGATATCTCAAAATAATAGAAATACACTCCTAAAAACACCAATATATGCAAATAGACTTCTGGTTCATAGCACATAAATATTTCATGCAAAGGATTTAAACTTCACGAAATTGAAAGGAAAGAAAACTTTCACAATCAACCAAATGAACCAACTTATCACAATGCACAACCTATGACTTACAAAAGAGACAAAAAATTTTAAGGTTATCTAGGCAATAACACAATAAACTAGCTCTCAATCATGAATAAGAAAATGAACTCCAAAATATAAGGCATAAGCTGATAATTTTTATTCAAAATTCTGTCATAAAACTGCATATGAGCTACAAGAATGAATTCTCTGCTAAAACCAGCAAGAGAATGATCAAGAACTAGTGAAGAAATGTGAGGCCCTACCCCGAGCCGTCATAGCATTTCAGTTATTTTCATGTTGGACCTATTTTGGATACTATATTTTGATGCATTATGGACTCAAATTTTATATGATCTCGTGTTATGGATAACATTGATATGATTATGTCATTTACTTTGATTTGCAGTACTTCATTTTTATATTAGAAATTATGGATGCAGACTCTATAAATGATTAAGTTCCATGTTTAGGAGGATGATGCCATTTAGTAGATGATTGTATGTAGATGTTATCAGATAATTGGATACTTGATTTTTATAATGGAAATTTTATGCGATGTCTGAATTGTATTCTTTTGATAATATTATATGTGATTTTTGGAATTACTAATGTGCAAGTGAGATGTGCAGGAAAATTATTCCATGTGACCATGGAAACTATTCGGAAAATCAAGCCTAAGCCTATGTACGATTGTGAAGCTAGGGGTTGTCTATTTGGAGAGACAACCCCTCGTTTGTAAATGTGTTTTAATCTGTAAATGTTATGCTTGGATGTGTGTTTAATTTGGAAATTGTTTAATTTATAAATTCCAAAAAAAGGGGCATTTGCCATGTGTAATTCTTTTTGTAGTGTCACTTGACACATGTGTTGTAGGATGAGTTGGCATTGTCATGTCTCTTTTGAGGAAATTTATTTTACCAATGCATATATTTTCAATTATCCTAAAATGGTCCCAAGAATGTCTTGGTTAGGGTGCCATAAGTAAGGTCAACTCGGGGTTGACCCGTAAGTAAACTTTGGGTGGGCTTTCAAGGGGTTAAACCAACTCCTAGAGTTAGTTTAGGAGTAGTTTTAGTGGGCCATATGATGTACCTATGGATGAAGGTCAAATTTAGCCATGTGTCCACTCCCTAGGGTCTATTTAACCTCTCCAAAAATTGAGTTTCCCAAGTTGGCCGAGTTTCATCTTTAGAAGAACCTTCCTAGGTTAGATAACCCTCTTCATGAGTGGCATTGCTCTTTACCATTCCTTTTACCCTTTTTGAGGTACATTGGTTAGGAAGTGTGTAAGGTATTGGGAAGACCAACCAATGAACATCCTTCACCCTTCCCAAATGGATTGGAAAGAGTGAGGAGTGTCTTCATAGGGAATAGTTTGGGAGGGAGAAGTTTGATCACCCACTCTCCATTTTTGGAGATTTTTGAGTAATTTTTGGCAAGTTTTAGTAGAGGATTTTGGCTAAGTCTTCAAGGAGAAAGATAGGGGATTTGGGCAGCTCTTCTCCAAAGGATTCATCACCCTTTTGTTGGCAGATTGAGGTTGGTTATTTTCTAATTTTTGTATGTCTTTGTGTTGTTGAAAGTTTTTGTTACTAGATGATTTCAATGTTGGTTTCTTATGTGTGGGAAGATTGTTGAAGTTCTTCCCTATGAGTTTTTCCTTCTTTTTGGTTATTGTGTTTCCTTGAGTTGTTTATGTTATTGTTTTGGGAGTTTTCAAGGCCAAACTCACCCTTGGGAGGGTAGAGTGGCCTTGGGGTGAAGGGTTGTTTGACAGCCTTTGAGTGAGAGGCTCTCTTTGGAAGAGAGTGAATCTCAAGGGATTTTATGACCCTTACTGCATAGTAATATGTTTATGCAATGGGGGTCATAAGGGGAGTTGTTGACTTGTATGCCTTGGGGGTCATAAGGAATTGTAGGGACAAGTTTAGAACTTGTGGATGTGTTATATTTGTAGCCTTGTTATGGCATTTTGTTCTCTATTTGTAGAATTCTCCTTGAAGTACTTAGTCCACCTTCACCCCACTTGAAAAGTCACATAAGTGACTTTGTTTAATCCTTGGGTTGGGAGTGTCTTTATTGTTATGAGTTTCTGAATGTGTGTTTCCCATCTAGCCTTGATTATCCTAGCTCAAGGGTGGCTTCTAGTAAGCCTAGGTTGGGAGGTGAGCCTCCATGGTCACAACCTTCAAGTTTTATTGCAAGTTTTGCTTGAGAAAAGATTGGAGAAAAATCTTTGGGATGACCTTATGTTTCATTGTATTTTTAGTTGCAAAAAAGAAAAAGATTTCCTATTGTATTTTAGTTGCAAAAAAAAAAAAGAGTTTTCTTATTGTAATTAAATTGCAGAAAAGAAAATGTATTATTTGACTAAGTTTTACCATGCAATAAAATGTATTTTACTTGAAGTATTTATCATTTAAATGAGATGAATGCATTTTTTGGTTTATTTCTGTATTGGTATAGTTGCTGGAAAAAGATTGGAAAATGATATTTCATTTTGTTTAAATTATTTAATGCAGAAAGGAATGAAATTATTTTCTGTTTCTATGTGTTTTTGAAAAAGGAATGAAGAGTTAAATGTTAATAAAGTAGTCACTTTAATATAGAAATGAAATATTTGGTTAAGTCAATAGTTCAGATACAAAGGAAAAATAAATAGATATCTTAGAGTTAATACTGCATTTTATCTTACTGTTTTAGTGGATTCTGAAATAATTAGTTGCAGCTGTAAATATAATATCACTGACATTTCTTTACATTCTGTGAAAGCAGTAAATAAATCTAGTTATAGTTATTTAATTTAAATGCTAACTATATGTCATAAAAATAAAAATAAAAATTACTCTACTCTGTTTATTGAAAATAGCCTGCTTTAAATAATGCAAATGCAAACTTAAACCTGTAAACATATATATATTCTCATATGTACATATATACATTTTTACAAGAGATAATGCCTACAGTTTTATATGTAAAACTAAGTTGTTGTTCTTTAAACAAAAAAAAAGATATAAAATAGACATATACGATGCCTTTATATCAAAATAAACATATATAATGAAATATTAAAAAGCTAGAAAAAGAAATGCATTTCGTTTCTGGGTTGTTTTAATATTTGCTCATGTTGTGATTTTTGTAGTCTTATATAATAATATATATTATTATATATTTTATTTACATTTTATTTTTGGAAATGAAATACTTTGTCATTTTAAATTTTTGGTTCATACTAAAGTTATGCATGCCTGCACAGTCATATATATATATATATATATATATATATTAACATTTAGAACTATAAAAAAAATTAAATAAAAATAAATAAATAAAAAAATGAGCTCAAACCCCCCTGGAACCGAAGCCCTTGCGAGTTGTCGTTAGGTGGATCGGGCCCCTCTGTGGGCCGAGACCCACAGGGGCACCCGCGGCGCCACTGCGGGCCGCGACCCACAAGGGCGGCCTTGACCACCACTGCGAGCCGTGTCCCACAGGGACGCCGCGGCGTCACTGCGGGCCGCGACCCCCAGTGGTGGCCTCAGTGGCCACCACAGCGGCAGTCGCCACCACTTAATTATGTCGCCCCCTCCCTCCTTCTTTGAACCTGTGGCCCCCCATGCTTGACACCCCCCCTCTCTCTCTCCTTCGCCTCCATTAAACCTACACACACACACACAATGGGCAAAACAAAAGAAAAATATGAAATGTTGGATTAAGAAACCCTAACCCATTTTCGGGTTAGGTTAGCATTTGAAAAGAGGAGAGAATAGATAGACAAGCAACCCTAACCCAATTTCGGGTTACCGTTTTCTTAATAATAAGGAAATGAAATATTATGTTAGTATATTAAAAAAAAAGATAAATCAACCCTAGATAGGGTTTATAATAAAATATTAATAAAATGAGAGTAGGGGGAATTCTTTTTAAATTTTGAAAAAGAATTCCCCCCCCCCTTCCATTTGACTATAGCCATGCGAAGAATTTTATATAGTTAGTTTTTAATATAGTCTTTATTATCAAGGTTTAATTAAAATTGGGGATTAATTTTTATATAGCTATATTATTCTCATAATTGAATAAATTTATTAACAAGGTTTATTAATGAGAATATTATATAGTTATTTCTCATATTTAATTAAATATGGATGTTGGGTTAAAATTCCTTTAGGGGATTTTATTAATGGAAATGATTAAATGCATAATGTAAAATTTTAGCCTATGAGGTCATTATTGACTGAATATTTAATAGTTGAAATTTAAATGTCTAAGGGGACTTAATATTCGACTTTATTATATAAAATATATTTATTTGGCAAATATCATAATTGAATTAGTTAACTTTATTAGTTATATTTAAAATTGTAATCGTATACGTTCAATTAATTATTTTTAATATGAGATAACATTATCATTATTTTATTTAGCCTTGAGTATTTTAAATACTATTGCGATAATTAATATCTCTCGATTCTTGTCGGAGAATTTTAATTAGAGGGAATTAATTAGATTAATTAGATTAATTAATTAAGTTGAGATGACCCCCTTTTAGGGAATAATTAGTCTTCTCTAATTATTTTCGCCATATTGATTTAGTTAATCAAATCAACTTTAGTAAACCATTCTTTAACCCTGAGCTAACCCATAGTTAAGACAAAACTTATCTATTCCACTTTTTTATTGTAGATTACTTAATGAAATTATGTTGTTTTAAAAAAAAATTGTTGTTCCGTTTTTGCCCAAAAGTTTGGGCATGACAAGAAAGATAAAACTTTCACTTTATACAAAAACCTTCCAAAAGGTAGAGGAAAGATAACTCCAAAATGACTGAAGATGAACTCCCACTGAAAATATCTTTTCTGAAAACTGATCCTCATATAGAAATAAAAAGCCACCAAAAAAGGCTTGAAAACATGCAAAAAGAACTCATACAAACTTGCTCTCAAGTGGGAAATTCAACTCAAATTCTTAGTCAACTAAAGGTTGACCCATGTGGTGCTCAAAATCAAGCCTTATCATCTCAAGATC
The DNA here is from genome assembly GCF_030272615.1 of Cryptomeria japonica. Taxonomy (NCBI): domain Eukaryota; kingdom Viridiplantae; phylum Streptophyta; class Pinopsida; order Cupressales; family Cupressaceae; genus Cryptomeria; species Cryptomeria japonica. Next base: position 435,727,226 of record NC_081409.1, read on the forward strand.
ACGAGAAAAACTCATGCAAACTTGCTCTCAAGCTTAATAACCGCCTGCATTAACTGTCAGCACATGACAAATTAACATTCAACCACCAGGACTACTGACGGCTTGTCGCTATGTCACAGGGATTAACATTCAGGCACCTTTTCGTTGTGGTATAGTGATAGCCGCTAGATCTTCAAGAACCTGTTCGCTTTTTAATCACCTCTTTTACCTTCAAAACAAGCCCACTTTTGAGTCACTCGTTTGCAGACCCTTGCCACGTGTTACAATTTGACTTGTCCGTGGCCACCACCTGGGCTCCACCTAAACACCTTAATGCTTTATACCAGACCCACCTCTTCCTAGGCTCGCTTTGGTTCTTCTTCTATGCTCTGCCACATGGCACATCCTGATTCATTTCGAGCCCTCCTAGATAGCCACCTCAACTGCCACATCGCCAGTTGCTATGTCGCATGAGATAACCAGCAAGCATCTTCATCTTGCGGTATAGTGATGGTCGTTGGATCTTCTCAGACTTGCGCGACCCTTATCTCACATGGGCACTCACCTTTTCTGTACATGCTTTGTCGCCAAGTCGCGGTGAGTATTCAACGATCATCTTCCCATCGTGACATAGCGATAGTTGTTGGACCTTTCTTGATCACCATTGATCTTTCTGACTTGCTTGCTATTTAATCTCTTTGAGCAGGTCTCTCTTATGCCATGATGTCACCACGTGTCAACCACTGGTTCGCTCATGAGATCCACCTGGGCACCACCTGTGTGTCGGGTTTGCCACACGTCAGCCTACGGCCCGCTCACGGATCCACCTAGACCGCCATGTCGCCTTTGGTTCTATTGGATATCATTCTTTCAACCAAACTACTCCCTCGGTGAGCCGTTTACAAGTCTCATCAAACCTACAGTTTCATCGATGCCTTTATCTTATCGGCGGGACCAGTTTTGATTTCTTGATATACCCTATGTCAATGGAACTGAGCATTCAATGAAACCTTTTAGAGATTCATCGTGGCCAAGGTCTGCTTGAAATTCATTTTGATGACATTGCACCTATTCTGTCGTGTCATCACCACTGGACCTTCCACCTCTTCTACCATTTATGCCACATCACCAGCCACTAAACCACCATCTCACCAGTCGCCAAGTCATGATGATATATGGCAAGCATCTAACCATCGCGACATAGCGACAACCATTGGATCACCACAATCTGCGTACGATCTGCCCGACTTGCTTGACCTTTAGCCTCTTCTTTCCAACTGGTCACAAAATTTGGATGCCTTAAGATGCACGCGCACGCGAGGGGCCCACCACTTCCTTAATCAGCCACTTGCCAAAATCCCATAAGCTTTGACACTATAGTTACATGTGTTCTTATATTTAAATGCGATAAACTCCCTCTACACTGCCAATGTGGGATAAATGCTTTTACACATCCCATGTTATTGCCTGTGTTCTACGCCTGCGCCTTTGTTTGAAAACTTCTAAGCCTTGTCAAAATGCCATCTTATCACGCAACAGGGAGGATTTGGCAAGAGTTGTGTTGGTTTTACGCCTGGCAATAATGCATTTACCTAAAGGTTTGATAAGCCACACCATTTCATCTGCAATGGAGCATAAATATCTCTATGATCTACAACATGTTGAGCTCAACCCTTGTGGGAGCCACATTTTAACCCACATATTGTCTTACTTTTCCTGTATCTGCACATGAAGCAAACAAGTTAGACAAAAATAGTGCATTTTTTATTTCTCATTCATGATTTGACCTTTTCAAAATGAATGAATGAAAGGCTTCGTTAGGGCACTATATTTGGCATGTGCAAAATTTGGTAACATAGATATCTATAAAAAGGTTTTGATTGAAGTTGTAGAGGATCTACCAAATGACTTATATTTAAGGCTAGAAGCTAAAAGAATGTCAGTAATGGAACTGGATAAAAAACTAAAAGTTGAAGCATTATTGCCAGTGCACCCTATAAACTCTAGAGAGGAAATTGATGAGCTAATCTCTAAGGCAAACCGGTCATTTTTTGTCAGTGGACACCGGCAGGTGAGCCTAATTGCTGGTAGAGTTAAGGAGATTGTTGATGAGACTGAAGATAAATGGGATATCTTTTTTGTTGAAAGGGAAAAGAAAGAGGAAAAGGAAAGACAAAAAATAGAAAAATATTTTGCTAAGGTATACCGAAAGGACAAAGGGAAAGGCAAGATTGGTGGTGTCCCTGCTATAAAGGTAACAGATAACATCCCTCCACCGGCTTAGGACACCCCTCCATTAACTTCAGCATCACTGGTACATACAGAAAATCAACTGGATAAGGCAACTAATGAAGTAACTCATGATGATACTAACCTAGAGTCTGAAATACTTTTCACCATGAATGTGGATACTAAAGGATATAAACATTGTTGTGGATAAAGAGACTGCAAAGGTTAAGGCAGATGATGTTAAGGATAGTAAGGTCTCTGAGATACTGGCACACACTGTAGACTCTCAGAAGACTGAGATACCAACACAAGCAGAGCAACCGGAGACTGAGAAACCAACAGAGGATAAGGTGACTAACACAAAGCAACCAAAATCAGAGAAACCAATAATTGAAGAGGTACTTATACAAACTAAAAAATCAAAAGCAGAGGTACAAACACAGATAGAGGAGCTAGTAGAAAATGTAAGTAAAGTGGAAGCAACAGATGGAAATAAGGAGGAAATAGTGAAGGTAATTGGGCAAGCATCTGTTGAGAGGAAACCCATAGAAGAACCAAGCACATCTACAGGTGAATTTAGACCTACTAACATAACAGAGGCTATCTTGGATTCTATCAAGAGGATAACAGATTGTAATGCCTTAGCATTTAAGGTTGTTGATAACACAATAACTATCTTGAAAATGATAGCGCCTACCTGTAAGATAGATCACATTAATGATTCTTTAGGTAAATTGGACACATTGTCCAAATTCATTACTGAAAATGTCATAAGTATAGATAAGGTGAATATGGATACCATAAAGGAAAGAGTAGATAAAGAGAAAGGAGAATTCTTTGAGAAAACCATCAAAAATTGTAATGAGCATATGGATTCATTATTATCAGTACTCAACTCAACAATTTTGGAGTATAAGGAGCTATATACAGAAGCATGTAAACCTCACTGTTTGATAGAGGATATAGATGAGAAAATCAAGAAGACACAGAAATAAATTGATGATATTGTAGATAATTTGATAGGTTCTTCAGGACTTATCTTAGTTTTTTAGCTGGAAATGACAATTTTTTAGGAGAACTTAGAGAAACTTGTGAAAGAGAAAGCAAGGATAAGTTCAAAAGCCTGGGAGCTCAAAAGTAAACTTGGTCCAAAATTGGACTGTCTCATTACTCAACGGGTTGAGCTATCAAAGGCAACAATTCAAGGAGAACGGTCACCAAAGCAACAAATGCACTATCTGACTGGCATGATCCAGCAAACTAAGACCATTCTCTCTGACAGCAACAAATTCATGCAGAGCCTAAATCTAGTTTTGGCAGACATTTTTTAGATTGTAACCAGCCAGTTACAGGCGATGAGGTAGCATTTTTGTATTCTTTGATTCTTATTGACATCCTTTGCCATTGATGTCAAAGGGGGAGTAGTAGTATGGAGAAAAATAAGGAATAGTATGGAGAAAATAAATGCATAGAGGAGATCACTTGCTCAGGGGGAGCACACTTCTTTTTTGATAGCAGTTTTGGATTTTTCTCATGAGTGTTGCCATCAATGCCAAAGGGGGAGATAATTGGCATTCTACACTCTAATGAGAATAGTTGATGTTGTCATTGATGGCAACCAATTGGCAACCAACCGGCAACAGGTTTCTACACATGCATCGACATCACAGACATCATGCACCCGCAAGCACCGACACCGACAGGAACTTTCACCGGCATCCAGATTACACTGGAAATGAAGTATACCGGCACTCAAGCCGACATGGGATAAATTTTTGCTTATATGAATTATATTGTAAATGTAATTAATTATTTGTAAGCCGACTTGGTATATTGTAAAGACTCATATATATGAGATCTCATAGGTCATTTTGTATGATAGTTGAATATAATGAATAGGAGATTATTGTATGAGGTGATATAGTGGACAGCGAAGGTTTTTGTTAAGGTATCTGACTGAGCTTAAATTGGTACTGAACCAGACATTTGAGATGTTATTTTGAGCAGTACATTGTATTGGATTTAATTATCCATATTGTAGTCAGTGAGACTCTTTTGAGCATTGAGGTCCAGGCAGTTGGTCTTCCTGCATGTGCAAGCCCCTAGTGTTATGGTGTGCATTTATGTTGTCTCTGTTATTTATGTTTACTGCACTATTTCTTGTTTATCGATACATTTTTTTGAGTTGCAAAGTTATAAATAAGTTCAAATATTTAATCAACCAGTTAGACACTAATTCACCCCCCCTTTCAATGTCTTTGGGACTGTCATTGAATCTAACAGTCCTAAACAGGGAAGGTTATGCTCAAAATCAGATGGATCGGTCTTAAATGAGGTATTCAGTCTCTGAGATCAAACATTATCAATTATCACATCGAACAATCAAAGCAAAGGCATAGATTAGTATGGCTGTTATTTTTTTGGTCTTAGTAAGACTATCTTTTATCAATTGATGACAAGTCATGTTCCTATGGTACTCAAGGATGTCCACAAGTGACTGGAGGAGTCGGGATGGTTCATGATCTTTTTCTTTGTTTGTTATTCATGGTGTGAACCGATGAAGTTTTGGGGCAATGGTACTTTGGGTGTGATGAAACCCTAAATTTTTAAAAAAATTAGAGTTCCAAATCTCATGCAGGACAATGAGTTCACTGGAGAAATCATGTGAGACACCTATGTTCAGGTATATTTTTCCATTTCAAGCTCCTGAAAACCTACTCCGATGCATACGTCAAGTGGTTGATTTTCAGGTATGTATGAGGTTGCAAATGTGGAATCATTCCAGGTACACCTTTTCGAATCATAATTTATTTCCATCTAAACATTATTATGTCAAATTAATTATTCTTTTGTATTTTGTGTATATCCAAGTACCTTCGTTTCAAATTTCGGATTCAAACAGTGTCATTTGATATGTTTTATATAGCTAACTCAAATGCTCTTTTCTTGAATTTAAAGTATACATTTTTAGAATTTTTATCAAAATGAGTGCATTTGGATATTAATAATTTTCTCTTGTAGGAACATTACATTGATTGGATCATGCCTATGAATTGTCTATATCATTATATGATGGCATGCAGAATCTTGAAGCCTCATGATTTTGTTTGATATTTTTACGAAATACATTTTATTTACAATTTATTTTAATTTTCCTAAAAAGTATAATATTAATTTGAAGTGTTTGGCTTTGGATATTTATATTTTTGTTTCAATTAATATTATAATGTTATTTATTTAAATTATTTATGTTGCAAGGTAACAAAGGTTTATATGATATTTTTAACTAGCATGAATTATAGTCTTGTTACCTGCAAGGAAAAGAAATAATGAGTTTATTTCAAAAGAAATTAAATACCGATATTAGCTGGGGGAAGAATATATATTCTTGAATTATTTTAATAAATGATTTTTTTTTATTTTATTTTTTAAATACTATGAAAACATCTTTGGTGGAACTTATATTTAAATCTTTTAATTAAAAGATTTAAATACATTGCAAAAGGAAATCAAAGTTTTTTTTTTTTGGACGAAGAAAGCTCTTTTGCGGAATGTATTTTTAAATCATTTTTAATAAATGATTTAAAACTTTATAAGAAGGAAGTGAACAGGATTTCACAAAGGAAAAGGATATCATTTCTAGTGAAAGCAAGGATGAAAGAGCTTCAGGGTTTTCCTTTGGAAGTTTACCACATACAGAATCAAATTCAATGGGAAATAACAGTTTCAAAATTTAAAATGTGGTGAAGGAAGGTTGGAGGATTACTGGGTGTGAAGATTTGAAATACCCTACAATGGTTTTGTCCCTGTGCGTGATAAATTGAGACACTTAAGCATGCAGAATATATCTTGACGAACTTGGGATCCAGTAAAGAAAGAGCTAGGTTGAGTTATGAAATAAATCTTGTGGGAATTAAAATTAGCTCATAAAGATTAGTTGAAGATAATAAAAAACAACAGCAAAAAATTCATTCACGTTTTTGTAGTTCAGGCCATCTTTTGGAGCTAGATATGAGTGATTAATGATGTTTTTAGTCTTAAAATGATTGCCCCGACCATATATCTCACCTTGGAGGGCCTTTTATGATTATTTTATTGTTTTCAAAGTGTCAGTGAGCCCATAAATAACCCATATTTGTAAGTGACGGCCTAAACGGGTGAAAATTCCAACAATATCACAAAGAATTATGAAAATAATCAACCTCCTATTTTTTTTGTTTTTTTTTTCATTCTTGCCGCTATGCTACCAAAAGGGGCATTAGTGGAAGTCAAATCAATAAATTGAAAGTGACATTCATAGAAGCATCATAACTATATGGATTTTCTAAAGAGCCAGCATTTTAGTTCTTTTTCATTGGGCATCAGCACAACTTAAAATGTACTTCCCCCGACAATGCATAGCTACCCCGATGAGCTTAAGGTAATATGATTTAATTTTCCCATTAGGTAAGTATTTTAAATTAAATATTTTGCATTTTGATTTTTTCAAATGGTAAAATAATTATGAGTTTGTGCAAGAATATTATTAAGACGTTATTTTCACTTTTTGAAAGCTATAGTTAATATTTTTAAAGTGACATTTTATGATTTTATTTTCAAAAGGTAAAATGATTTATACTTCCCAAGCAATTATTTTAGTAACATTTTTACCTTTTAGATTTTTCTTTTGATTTGAAACCAAAATGATTTCAAATGTTATTCACTTTATATATTTATATTTTGTATTTTCAATAAGACTATCAAAAGTGATTATTATTACTTTTAGATTTATTTTCAAAATCACTAGATTATTTGATATGATATTAACATGAACAAAGGGTTAGATTATTCTTTGGGGAAAATTATTTTTAGTAGGGGATATGTTGTCAATGTTTTTATATCTAAAATCTATCCTTAGAAATTTATAATTTATCAAAGTATTTGATTTTATTTTTTTTGTGCAGGATACTATAACATAGAATTATATTTCTTAAGTTTGCATATATAGGAAGTATCTTTTACCTAAGAAATTTCATAAAATATTATATTTTCATAATGATTTTTATCATACATGTAAATACCATAGAAAGGGGAAAAGTTATTATTTTTCACATTTAAAGTTATTATGATCTTTGAATTATCTTTTGAAAAGGAAATATTTTGTCATAAGGAGGAATTACATTTATAAATGTCTTTTGACAATAATGAATAACATTTGATTATCAAATGGTTGATATTTTCTTTCATCAAATATATTTACCCTAAGTAAATAAATTGAACATATGCATTAGGGTAAATCATTTATATCATATGGATAATGGTTTGATTCGTTTTTTGCAAGTATATATTTCATATGATAAAATATTTCCAAAAGAATTGAAGTTGTCCTAAAAGGTGAAAATGTATTCTTATCGCGTTATTGGAATATTTGTCCATGGATATCATTTTCAAAAGGGAAGTATATTCTTTTATGAATCATATTAGATATGATAGCTTTTACCTTATGTTATTATTTGAAAATCTATATTAGGGTAAATTAATATTTTCCAAAAGGGTTGAAATACTTTGATTACTCTAACCAAGTATTTACATGCAAGAAAAGGTTATTAATTTTTCGAAGGAAAACCCTAATCAAGGATAGAATATGATTAATTCTTAAATCAAGAAATTTGATTGGCTTATCTTATGTGCAGTAGATCTTTGGGTGATAATGAATACTTAAAGATTTGTACAATCAAGCCGAGGAACTTTATCAAGGCGAAAAATAAAAGAACATTATTAAAGAATTTATTTAGTATGTATTTTAGGGTTTTCATTTGTAATTATTTCTTAAACCAAAGGGTGTGTCCTTTGGGAATGAAATTGTCTACAACTATCCCTTATGTTTATAAAAGGGAAGTCACACAGAACAAAAGGAGGGGACAATTTTTTCATCTTTCAGAGACCTTGCTTGTTGGGATTGCTAGTTTTATGTTAAAGCAAGTCTGTAGGAATGAGAAGTTATTTTTGTGCAAGCAAGAACATCATGAAGTACCTATGAGTCTATAGCTTATGTATATCTTTTTATTCCAAAATTTATATATAAGATTTGTTGTCTTTATCTTCAGATCATTTTGTGTTACATGGTGTTGATGAATCAAGTTCTTTGGATAAATCTAATTAAGATTTGTTGCAGTGTGCCATCACATGTTGTTGTGTAGGAAACATAATTATTTTTGTTATTCTTGCAACACATAATGAAACCATTGTAGTGATAGTCTTGTATATTTGTGAGTTTTTCAAACTGTCTCCAAAGTTGATTACAAATATTCGGCCACTAAGTAACATATAAATCATCAAATAAGGCACTGGTCTATTGTTAGTTTTTTGTGAGTAAATTTGGTGTGCATAAGGTCCTCATCAGGGAAACATACTTCTTATTCCTATCAGTATTGTTCTTTCATAATTACTTAAGTTCCAACAAGGTTATTTTTGTTCTCTCAAAAATAATAATGTGTCAGAATACAATTTCATAAAAAGCCCAAAGGCTCAATAACATGTCTAACAAGTGTCTCAACCAACAACCCCCTATCAGGAGCCTTTCCAAGTGCCTGACTGCTCAATCCTACCCCAGGATGACCCAATGGTGGATGAGGTGGTCCCATCACACCTCCATTGCTTGTATCCCGAGTTGTAGATCTACTTGATCTACTCCCAGACCTATAAGCCTAATAACTATGTACACATTGTCCTACAAGAACAATTGCCTCATAATATTGTCAATAATACATGGTCTCTTATGCAACGTGAAAAAGCCTACTAGACTGTGTGCATATATCGGTACTTGGAGCAAAATGTTGATCATAAAAATTATGAACCAACTATTCCCGACAAACGGCATCATCTCACTCTCTTTGTAGCTAGTCTCTCTCAGAAAGCAATAAATCCCTCTCCTGGACCCAAGTCGCCTGCTCGTGATGATATGGAGCTCGATCATCCTTCCATCGTTGCTGCTCTGTAGCCAGGGCATCCTATAAGCTCTGTATCTGAGCTCTCATAACCTATATGTTGTCATCCTAACTCACAAATCTTGACCTACAGGTGCATCCTCCAACTCGGGCATGTCAGTGTCATTTGTGTTGTCATCTTTGTCCTCTCCACTTAATGATTCTAATGAAGAATCATCCTCATCATTGACTGACTTGAAGTCTCCACTGATATCTATCTCTGTGTCACCTTCCTCCTCATCTCCCTCATCTCCCTCTCCTATAGTAGAAATGACCACTAGTGCAGTACCTCCATCTCCACCCTCTCCACCTCCATCTCCATCCCCTCCTCCATCTCCATCTCTCCCCCTCCGTTGTCTAGGTCGCCTACCCATCTATGGTGCAATAGGAACTACAAGATCAGTCAAAGGAATAGGACAATGTCTCACCCACCATGCACCATACTGAGGAGTTGTCCCAAGATCAACAAATCATGCTCCCCAACCCCACTGTATAGGTCTTAGAGAATAAAACTCAGTAAAAGAAAAATGAGCTTCTATACAGGGGCCCCAATCTGACACCTCTCAAGCAGTATGAGCAAAATAGGTCGTAACATCTAGAATACATATGTTCTCCAAGACATCCAATATATAGAGAGTACTAATAAAGAGGAAGCTTCTAGAAAGAAAGCCAATAGAGATGGGCATCCAAATACATGTGACACATTTTCCAACCACCTATAAGCATGCAAATGACACTTGTACAACATTTGCTAACACCTCTTACATACCTCCAAACTTGAGCACCCAAACTTTTCCATAAATGGGTATGATAGATGCTCTTACACCTTATAGTTATCATGGAATCTATCATAAGTGGCATGTCTTACAATTGTAAGAGAATCTATCATAATTGACTATTAATAGTTTTGGATTAAGAAAAACATAGATTTTGAAGGGGCCCTGAAACCCTTTACAAAATGATTCTAAGAGGAATAGAATCAAAGATTAACATCCAAAACAAAATGGACTACATGGATAAGCATAAGAAACAATAGCCAAAGAGATAGCAAAAGCCCTGCTAGGCATAAAAAGATAGAAAGGAGACCAAACCCAAACACAAACAGAGCTAGTAACCAGAAAACAACACAGACCCAATTACATAAGGCTTTTGAGGGTCTCAATGACCTCAGCCTCAAGGACATTCATTGTATTAGCAGCAGTCTTCATAGCTTTGTAATCTGCATTCTAAATAGCTACCTTTTTATTCATATTCCCACGGATCCTTTTGCAGGGTCCTTCTCCACCCTGAGTCACCTCAGCATCATCCCCAATAATAACAACAACCCTATCTAGCTGCTTCAGATTATTCACCATAGTATTCATAACAATCGCAGACTATCTGACAATTTTGTGACGACTTTCCATAATAGTTTTGAGGGTGTCCTAGATCTGATTATAGCCTTCCTCAACATGGGTAATGCGATCCTCCAACCTTTTCTTTAGCTGACCAACTCCTTCACCCATCTTCTTGATGCAGTCCATAAATGACTTCTTCTCAGCCTCAGTCCAATTCCCCTCATTATTCTGATTACCTTGAGTAGAACCATCAGGTATCACTTCCATTTTGCTTCCCAGGGCTCTTTGGTTGATCCTTATCTCCTTCAGTTCATGGAACAACCATTTGAACATGCTAAAAGTGTCAATAGCATGTTCACGAGCTATGCCCAACACATTATCATAATCCTCCCTCTTATCATTAAGCTCAACACTTTTGGGATGAAGGTCTTCAATACCAACCGCACCCACATTACCAGTCCCCTTATTGGATGAAGGAGAGGCCGGGACATTAGGAAATTCAGGGTCCTTACCATCTTCTGCCTTCTCGCTATAAGAGGGGGATCCATTCTCAGTAGAAGTAGAGGGGGAGGACATTAAAAAGTTCTTTTGACCTTTAATACCCTTCCTCACCTTAGGTTTTGAACTCGAGGGTATTTCAATTTTATCTTTTTTCAGGGGAGGGGAATTCCCTTCAAACCTAGACCCAGAGGCATCATTGTCAAATTCACTCGCACTAGTCTCATCATTCTTAGAAACAATATGGATATAATCATCAAGGAGAGGAAGAGCACAAAAATGGGCATCAATAAGGACTAGCAGGCCTTCATGCAAGATGGGAAACTTGTAAGGGTTCTTGCGGTGGTCACAAAAATTAACCCTAAGAGAAGACATGAGATAGAAAGGGAAAGAAATATTCACACCATGGCAGAAATGATTTAATATAACAAAGTGATGACCATACACCCTGGTATAAAAACCATCCAAGCTAAGGTAATTCATGATTACCTTAAGAAGCTTCTACCAGAAAGACTTAATGACCGCAATGTCATAGTAACTAGCCGTCTTTTTAACAATTTTGGCCCGCTCTGCCTCCTTCTTGGGGAAATTTTGCACAGCTTGCTCAGTATACACTCTATCTCTATAATACTTCATACCCTTCATAGATAACCCTATGACCTATGCAAGAAGGGCTTCATCAACCAGGACCTTCCGACCATGGAGAACAATCATTCCATCCTTCTAGTTCTGAGGAAAATAGTTCATGGCATCCTGATTACACCCTTGTAGCCTCTCAATGTAGGGAGTGAACCCCCCTTTCTCCAAAATCTGCCATAGATTCTTTTCATTCTTCAACTGCACATAACTAGGCAGCTCAATTATTTTTCTCGCACCACCCATTCTATCTTTCTCTCTGTAAAAATCTCTGCAAAGAATTTTCAGAGTGAAAGTTAGACTCCAAAAAATATTTAAAATCGCCCATTAAACATGTGAAGTAAGTTTGCATCGATTCTCATGTCCTCTCTAGCCAACTGTCTCAAAAAGGAAGGTATCAATAACTCTAGAAACACTCAGAGTCATTATGGCATGAGTTATCATTAAATTTACTCCCCTGACATCACTCGTGGAACAAGTGCATAGAAAATTCTGATTCCAGCCTGTCACCTCAGGTCCAACTAAGTTGTGCCTTACACATCACTCCTCTATTTGCAAGGAAGTAGGCCACCACATTGGCTTGTCTGTATACATGAACAATAATGCATCTATCAAAGGTTTTAATAATATCTTTTTCCTTATTCATCCATATATCAACATTCCAAGCCGGAGTAGATTTTCCCTTTAGGTAGTTGATAATATTCTTTAAGTCCCCCTCGACCCAAACAAGATTTAAGTTGTAATATTTAGCAAGTTTTAAGTTGTGATGTGCTCTTATAGCTTCTGCAACATTATTAGTCTATTTTCCAAGAGGGAGAGCAATATCAAAAATGAAGTTGCCATAGTGATCCTGTATCACCCCTCCACAGCTTGCTTGACCAAGGTTCCCACTAGCCACACCATCAAAATTGATTTTGACTCATCCTTGGGGTGGAAAGTTCCAACTAATGTTGTCCCTAGGATTGACCTTAGGTTTGACCAAATGAAGAAGATGACCAAAATCCCAATCCTTGGCAACATTGGCTTCATACTCCTTAAGGATTCCACTTTGAAAAAGAACATTGGAGCTAACACTCGAGAGATTATCAGAGATGGCTCTAGAAATTTTCTTGAAGACAATATCAAGAGGGAGATGGATATTCTTGAAGATACAATTATTACGTTCTTTCCATAAACCCACGCCATGTGAGGAAACACAAAGGACCATAGCTTCTTCAAGAGAATATTTCTTGAGAGTGGGTTCCATTGGTGAACGAACTCCTTTATGGCCCCTGGGAGAGTCTAGTAAAGACCCCATTTCTAAAGCACCAGACCCCAAATCTCAGAAGTGTAAGAGCAGTGTAAAAATAGATGATCAACAGATTCAACATCCCTCACACACAAGTAGCATCTATTTGGGATAGAAAAGCCTCTCTTAACAAGATTGTCTCTTGTTAAGATTTTATTAATAAAGAGGAGCCAAAAAAACATATTGACCTAAGGAGATAGGTCCTTGATCCACACCTTGGAACACCAAGATACATGGGGTTCATTATAACAATCCACAGAAGCAACAAAAAAAATCCCATTAGGAGTGAATTTCCAAATAAGCTCATCTTCCACACCATACTCTAGACCAAAAGAATTTAGGGAAAGTTGCATGTGAGTAAAAGAAGGATTAACAACAACAAAAATTCACCCACTTACCTTCTTTCCAATAGTCAACCACCATTAAGCCAAAAGATGCCACACAAAGATCCCTTAAAGATCCTAATGTAGGATGAGAAGCAAGTGAGTGATTCCCAGTCTAGCAATCATCCCAAAACTGGATTCTTCTGCCATTCCCCAACTTTCAATAGGCTCTCCAACTAGCCACTTCCCTAGCCTTTGAGGATGTTGTTCCAAAGATGAGACCCAGCGAGCATATGAGAAGAACTCAAAAAATCATGCAAAGAATGAACAGTAGAGAGGTATTTGTTGTGCCATAAGGTGTTCCATTCCCTTCTATAGTCATAAGATCTCCAGACCTATTTAGCCAAAAGAGAATTGTTAATCTTTTTAATCCTTATAATTCCCAATCCACCATATCTCTTTGGCTTGCATACATTCTCCTAGAAAACCAGAGGGATTCTTTTATTTTCCTCAATCCCAGACCAACAGAATCTTTTCTAAATTTTATCAATAAATTGACTATTAATAGTTGATTCTCTTACAATATGTCATTACCCAACTTGGGCATGTAAAGATGCCTCATGAGACTTGTCCATTATGTCATAGAATTAGGTTCTTATGCATCATAACTTGTCATAGGGATCCATCATTCGTCATAGGTCGTCATAACCTCTTGCACTCTACTTAAGATATCGACACATGGAAAATAATCTCTACCACTAAGTGGGATGCTTACGTCCACATATGAGGACAAAAACATCCTTATCACCTCCCATTTCACCTCCCAATATGACGACAACTCATTGTGCCAAGTCACACTAAAAGACAAAATAGGATGTGCAAGAAAATACAAATGTAGGCATAAATAAATACATTTAATAAATAAATCAATGCTAAAAAATACAAATATTGAGACACATTAATTTTCAACATGCTCCGACTTGACAAATGCCTTAGTAGAACCAATATGAATAAAATTTAATATCTAGGAGCCGAGAGGTCAATGATCTTCAAACACCATCTAAAATTTTTTGTGCTCATAGGTTTTATCAATTCATCTACAACATTCATCAAACTATCAACCTTTTCTAATTTTACCTACTCATCCTCTACCATATCTCAAACAAAATAAAACTAAACATCAATGTGCTTTGTTCTAGCATGGAAAGTCATATTCTTTGCTAAGAAAATGACACTCTAATTGTCATAACAGATAATAATCATCCCCACATTAAACCCACTATCAGAACACAACCATCTAGCTTCCATATACTCCACTTCTAAAATGGAGAAAGTGACTACAACTTGTCACTTACTCATCCAACTAATAAAACTATTGAACATAGAAAAAACATAACCATCATTGGATATCCTATTGTCAATGTCACTTTCCCTATATAAATCCACATATCCATGAATAATGACAGAATGTTGAGGTCCATTAGGATAACATGGAAACATGAAAATATATGGAATACTTATAATTACCCCTCAAATATCTAAACACTCTCTTAACTTCATCCCAATGCAAACATCCAAGATTAGCCATGTATCGACTCAGGACTCCCAAAGCTTGGACATTGTCTATACTAGTAAAAAAAAATCACATACATAAGACTGCCAACAACACTCGCATATGGTACACTGGACATGTCCTCCATCCTAGTAGGATATTTTAGAAAATCCTCCACAAATAGCTTTGTTTATTGTGAAACTATAACTATTTGTAGCATTATAAATTGAATCCCTATGCAATTTTCTACTTATCTAGCCTCTATTTCAGCTATCTTGGTCTTCCATGTTGTTGGAACCATCAAAATCTACTTGGGATTTTGCCTGGTAACTACCAATTTTCCTCTGGATGTGTTAGGGTTACATAAAATTTTGTCTAAGTGTTAAACCTTTAATCATTGGTTGGTCCCTAAAGGTTTTGTTATATTTCATTGTTGATGCAGGAGCATCCCCAGTTCATAGCAATCTTGCATCAACCAAAAATATTTCCTTTCTGTTTTCCTTTCTGTTTGCAGTTTCAGAATTTATTTCTGTGTCTCTTGGATTTGGCTCACCAGAACCTGTGGAGTTGGAATTGGATTTTAAGACTTGATCATATTCCTTATTCCTAACCCGTGGAGCATTTGGATCATTTTCCGGCAAGTTATCGCTCCTAGTTTCCATGTCAGTTTCTTGTTACCGGTTGCCTGGACCTATTTGCTTTGGTGATCTACCAGATCCCTTATGTAGCTTGTGGAGCCCTGAGCATTGATTCTAATGTTCCTTGGCATGTGGTCAACATTTTCCCATGATCTACTCTTCATCCTTTGGATTTTCCGGAGGAATTGTTTGGCGGAGGCCAACCTTGTTGGTTTTGCATGTTAGGTCTTGTTCTTCGAGTTTTGATCTCTTTTTGGACCCAACCGGATCCCCTTGGATCATATAAATCATTTTAATAGCACATTAGAATGTAATAAAGAAGTTATACTGAGCATAGAAGATAGATCCTAAGATTTGAGGTCCCAGTTGTGACCTGTTTTGTACTTTGAACATGTTTTAGCATGCATGTGAGCCAGTTTCTATAACCCGGTTGTTACTGGTTGGTTGTAATTAGTTTTCATGTTATAATATAATCTGTTATGCATTGCCTCCATCATTTACTTGTGTTTCCATTGTGTTTATTCTTGATGACCAGTGCGAATTGATCTTTTTGATGTCCCTCCTAACTGGTGACTGCTTCAAGTGGTATCACAACAGTTTTCATTCCAGATATTGCATTGTCCTAAGAATTTTGTTGTAGGGTGGCAAATTGTGGATCCAACCTGCAGCTGCAGACGATTGGCATAAAGATGGTGTGAAGAGGAACTAGAAATGGTGGAGCGTGTGGGAATGCAGACCCTATTGTGATGGAAATGTTGTGAGGAATATAAGCCCGATTGGAAGCTGTGGAAACAGCCCAGAGAAGAGGCTAACACACTGAAGATGTAAGCAAGGATGAAGGAGAAGAATCCATGGCAGAACAAGTAAACCCATGGGCAATTGATCCGGATGAGGAAAGGTTTTTGAGGGTTTTGAGTAGGGCGAATACTAAACCTCATACCCATCGGAATATGATGGAAAGTTGTATTCGGATGAATTGATGGATTGGATCTCGGAGATGGAGAAATATTTCGATTTTGAAAACACTGCAGAAGAAAGGAAGGTGAAATATGCATGTACCCAATTGAAAGGTCATGCATCTCTTTGGTGGGGGCATTTGCAAGTTGATAGATAGAGAAGAGGTAAAGAGAAGATCAAGACATGGGATCAGATGGTTGCTAAGTTGAAATCAAAATTTATGCCAGCTGATTATCAAGTGAATCTATTCTGGAAGCTGCAGATATTGAGACAGAAGGAATCTATTTTGAAGGAATACACCGAAGAATTTTACAAGTTGAATATCAGATTCGAACATGTTGATGATGAAGTTGAAAAAGTTGCAAGATATTTGAATGGATTTTGGGTGTCTATACAAGATGAACTCGGTTTGATCAAATTACAGTGTTGAAGAGGCTTACCAGTATGCCCTGAAGGCAGAAGAAAAGCTAAACAAAAGACAAGAGCAGAGACAGAAAGGCAGAGGTAGAAGGTTTTTTGGAAGAAGATTTCAAGGAGGAAGAGGATATACCAGAGGTAGAGGAACCCATACAAATCAAAACAAGGACAAGGAAGTGAACAAAGAAGGTAATTCATACCAGAAAGATGATATAAATTTCTACTGGAAGAGAGAACCGGATGGCTACTGGAATGAGAATTTTGGAAGACAAGATAGGAGAGTGTTTAGAGGAACTTTCTTTAAGTGTGGAGGTGAAGGACATCATGCTTTCGAGTGTAAGAAGATAGAGAATACCAAAAGAGTAGTGGTGGTGGAAGAAAACCCCATCGGATCAGATAATAAACCAGAAGATGGAGAACTATTGATGATGAGGAGAGCTTTGTGTCATACCGGGAGAGATGAAGAGCCCTTGCAAAGGAAGAATTTGTTCAAGACCAAATGTAAGGTATCTGATAAGTGTTGTAAAGTTGCTATTGATAATGGTAGTTCATGTTCAACCCAATAATAAGAATAATAACTCTAGTTGAAGTCTCAACCCGAAGTTTGGACATTCACTTGGTAAAGTCACTATTTCCATAGCTAGTGTTCATTGGATTGTCAACCCAGGGATGTAATACTTGAAATGGGTCTGCACTATATATGCACTAAGTTCCTCTAATAGCTACCCTGCATTACTACAGCAGCTAACATATATGTGGAAAGGATAAACAAGAATTGAAACTATTGAAAGGCTACAGGAAAATTTCTGCATTAACATAAATTCATTCAAACAATACTGGCTAAGTTCATTGTTGCTAAACAGAAATTACTCTTGTTTGGTTTGGCTGCAGGAACAGTCAATGGATCTATTTCTAATGCTTGCAGGAACAGTCAATGCAAGAACGTCTACTGCAGCTAAAGAAGAAAACTAATCTTAACAAAAGTACATGAACACTCACCAAGTGGGCCCCCTTGGAGAGTGATTCCAGGCTTCCCAAAAACAACTCTAAGTGCTCAGAATAACATATCTTTATTCATTTTTTTTCGGAAGTCATTACATGATTCAGCATCAAAAGAAACTCAAAACACTTGTAACTTTATTTCTAAAATCTTGTGCTCTACTTCCTCTCTTTTCTATCTAACCTATGAGAAGAGATAAAGACCTTTATTTAAAAGAAAACAATTACTTCCTATTACACGGATCACGCCGATAAGAAGAGGAGGATAACTAATCAAGAAAGGAAATAGTTGGAGTTAAGTCACTAATAATGTGGATCTAAATTGAACCATGGTCATAACACATCATGGCGGTATTTTCAACACTAATGTCTACTTGAGTAAGACATCAGTAAATATTACGCAATTACTTTTCCTCTGATGTTCCTTACGCTCATCAGCATTTCTACTGATTTGATTTTTCAGTCTCCTCCTTGAATATCTCCTACTGCAACTGGCACGACAGGAGAGCCTTCCCAGCAGCATCAATTTATTCCTACAATCTCAAAAAGAAAGAACATACACATATATTTTAATTAATCAAAACATCTATTAATTTCACACATGATATTGCCTAAACAATCCGCATGGCAACAGGAATGAATAACATGGCTGCAAGAATAAACTGGCAAAGACAAAACATGTTTTAATAGGTTCAGGCTAACATCTAAAATACATATAGTAAACTTTTGATACCTCATTACTACTATGTAAATCAAAATATGAGAAAAACTTAAGAGTTCTGAGGACAAAAATATGCTAATGTCTCAACTCATCATGCCCCCCAACTTTAAGGTCTTGTTGATCCTATAGCAAGAGGAAAATTCTTGATTCTAGCACTAACTCTTAAGTCACCAACGGTTCCTTGACCTGTTCCTCCTGAGGCAAATTCCAATAAAACCCCTTCATCTTTTCTAATCTAGACCATCTAGCTTCTTTTGTAGCTGCTTCATAGGGGTGATTTGTAACCTTACATCCTAGCAATGGCCACATAAGTATAGGGGGCTGAAAGATCAAAGGTAACCAATTATTGGTTTTCATCCTGCCCAGTTGGATATATTTAGGGGTTCTTTGCATAGATGCATGAAAATTTGGCAGTGAATGAGGTTCTCCTTGTTTCAATTCTTCTGGCAAATTATTCCAACACTGAGTTAGGCCTTCAATTGCAGCCGCACTTTCATTTTGAACTAAATGCTCATATACTTGGAATATTTCTTCCCTCATTGGCAACACTTGATTCCTCACATCTTGCCTTACCAATAGCTTCTGCCATTCATAATAAAGAACTCTTGGCTCTTTTGCTTCCTTCCTCAGTGGTAATGGACAATCAAATTCAACATCCCTATGTGTTATGTCCCATGCTCCCATGCTGATCTCATTCTGAATCCATGACATTAAGGCTATTATGTGGATATCACCAATGTATAACAAGGGATTCCACTCACTATCAGAAGTTATAGCATAGTTATGCAAGTAAAGCTCACACAATAAATTTTTCACAACTACTGGGGAAGTCTGATAGGCATCATAAAATTCCTCAGGGGTTTCTAAAGAAGGGATGAGGTCCCTAACAATGCAGTTTAATTTAAAATTTAAATACCGCTCTTTCAAATGTAGAGCATAAACTCTTGGCGGTGCCCTACATTGCATTAACTCTGGGACCATACTACTGATTGTATCAACTTTGGCTTCTAATTCTTCAATTTTATTATCCCTTTTTTCAATTTCCTTTTGTTGTTTGTCAATAATCCCCTGTAATCTAGCCCTTTCTATCTCCCACTGCCTACAAAATGTTAATGTAATAGATAAACTGCTAAGGGATGATGGAGGTCTAATAGATGTTACTTTTGGACATGGAATTTCTTCAACAGGTTCCTCAAGCTATCCTGCCACATATGCTAGACTTGAAAGTTTGTCAACATCATCCTCCTTCTAAATTTCAACCTCTATTCAGCTCTCTTATTCTGATGCTTCTACTGAAATAACCTCTATTGCATCACTTACTCGACAGACTTTTTGGGTAGTACTCCGAGTTCTTCTTGCATAAACCTTTGGAGTGGTTGCAGGAATGATTTCTTCCTACGGCTTTGCTATAGGAGTATTTCTCTTCGGTCTACGCCTCTTGGCTATAGGGGAAACTTGAGTTTCCGATGGCTGAACCATAGGTTCATCTTCTACATTAATTCTTTCTAATTCCTTCCCTTTTCTTTTAGAAGATGACGATTCTCTCTAAAAAGAAGTGGAGGGTTGCTCCATGTTTGTCTCAACCATCTCTCCTTTGTAATAGTCATAGCTCCTTCAGTGATGAGCGATTCATTCTCTGCAGAAATTATGGGAGAAGACGGTTCTCTCATTTCCTCCTTTTCAACTGCTAACTCATTTGCAATGGGAGCATCTTCAACCCTAAACTACAATATGTCTTTGAATACCCTCCATTCCATCTGTGAAACATCCCTAAGAGAAAGTTCTACTAGAAATTTTATCAAACCATGATGGTTGATAGAACGATTTCCATTCTTCCGTGTTTCTTTGGCACTTGTGGAAATGAGGTGATATAAAAAATTTGGAACATTCACTCTCTGGTAAATGACAAAGCAATTTGAAATGGGGTGAATGTAAATTTGAATACCTCCCTTCACAAGTAATGTACTTCATTACATATAAAGCCACCCGGGGCCACTCTGCTGAAAGGGAAACCCTCCTGGTTCCTTGCTTGTCCATTATTAGAGGTCCATCTGTGGGGCGTGTAAATTCTACTTTGGTGCTTCTAGCATCTTTTGATTTTGTAAATAATTCTCCTTCCTGCAGCAACCATGTAACCTCAGCTATTCATTGCTCTGTAGCAATGACCCTTAATCCTTTAATAGTAGCCTCCCCTTCGTTGAGTGAATGCATAAACTCAAAGGCAATTTCTTCATTATAATCTATTATTTTCAAAAATTGGACAATCCAACCATGCTGCCAGAAATAATGCTCACAAAGAGCATCCTGTAGCAATGCATCATGGATTATTGGTTCATGGTGGATTGGATCTCCACCCATTTCTTAATCCGTTAATGTAGCAATCTCTGCAGCTGAGAAACGAAGAACCAAAATACTCTACAGACTAAAAAATGAAACTTCCTTACCTATTTTCAAATTTGGCGGCAGAATTCATTACTTTCTTATGCCAAAGAATATCTCATTAAAGGAATGATGGCAAGCAATAAGATCAAGGTACCGAAAAGGACGAGTAATTACTAATTTTGGAAACCAGACCATAAAACACCCCCCAACTTACTTTGTCACATGTCCACACATGCTGAAAGGATTTAGGGAAGTGTATGCAGATTTAGTAAAGGCAATAATCATAATGAAATCATAAATGCCTAATTAAAATAAAATAAAATATGTGCATACCTATAAGCATGTGAAAAGAATGGCAAAATGAAATGACAGATAAAGAAATGAGATGGGATGATGTGGATGGAAAAATTTATTTATGGAGAATAATATTTCCATAAGACATGGAAATATTGTTGTGAAATGATGCGTGGAGAATTATGAAGTCGCAAGTATGTTCACTGTAGAGGCTGCAGGAACCTTACCTCCAATACTTTGTTCAATTGCAGAAGGAACTTGACCAGTTGCTGTAGGAACTTGTGTTTGATCCTTTTTAGCAAATAGTTGTAGGAACTCCTCTTTGTTGGCAAGCTTATGATAAAGATGCAATTTGTGACCATTTACCAAAAGCTTGAACCGAACAGGATTAATTGTGGTCAAACAAACATCTCCATTGTTGAAAACTTCCTCTATCTCATATGGACCTAACCATCTAGTTTGTGGCTTTCCCATAGTATCTTTATATCTTCAGTCATACAATAGTGCCCAGTCACCTACTTTGAACTTTTTCTCTTTGATGTATATATCATGCCACTTGGCTCTCTGATTTTGTATCAGTTTTGTCTTTTGGACAACCATTTTTCTCCATTCATCCAAAGCATTCAATTGTTGAATATGATATTTTTGTGCTTCAAAAAGTGTTATATTTAATTGCAAATTTATCCTCAGAGTTTTATGCTCAAACTCAATAGGCATCATTGTTGTTTTTCCATACACCGTCTCAAAAGGTGTAAAACCAATCAGTGTCTTCCAAGTTGTTCTGTATGCCCAAATTGCTTCTGAAAGTCTATGAGACTAGTCTTTTTTATGAACGACTACTGTCTTGGTAAGAATGTCCTCTAGCTCCCTACTTGTGACCTCTACTTGTCCATTAGCTTGTGGATGATATGGGGTAGATTTCCTGTGCCTTATATTGTATTCATTGACCAAGGCTGCAATCAATGTTGAAGTAGAATTGTGGTCCTTGGTCTGATACAATTTCCCTTGGTACTCCATATCTTATAAATATCTCCTCATAAAGGAACTCAGCCACCTTATTATCTCTTGCATGTGTCATGGTGCGAGCTTGCACCCATTTGGTTACATAATCAATACATACTAAAATGTAAGATTTTCCATTAGAAGGGGGATCAATTGGGCCAACAAAATCTAATCCCCATTTATCAAATGATGCAACCAATATTTGTGGATACAATGGCATCTCATCGGATTTAGTAGGTCTCCCCATGCACTGGCATCTGTCACATGTTCTTGTATACTGTGCTACATCCTTATATAATGTTGGCCAATAATATCCTATATTCAGTATTTTGAGTGATGTTCTTTTAGCAGCAAAATGTCCTCCACACGGCTCATCATGACATGCATGCATGATATCATATGTTTCATCTTCTCTTACACATCGTCTCATGACTTGGTCAGGTCTAGTATAAAACAAACAATCAGCAATCCATGAGAAGTTAACTATTTTCTCAACTAGAAACCTTCTTTCTTTAGGGGAGAAATGAAGTGGCATTTTAGCAGCAGCTAAATAATTGGCAATATCAGCATACCAGGGAGCGTGAGCTTGTATAAGAAATAGATGTTCATCCTGAAAAGCATCATCTATGGTTGTAGGATCTTTCTGTAACTGAAGCCTTGAAAGATAATCTGCAACTATATTGGACTTTTCTAGTTTATCAATATATGTGATATCAAATTCCTGCATCAATAATAACCAAAGAGCTAATCTACTGGTAATTGAAGGCTTATTCATGAGATATCTGATTGCAGTATGATCAATATGCACAAATATGGAATACCCTATTATATAGTGCCTGAATTTGTTGAGTGCATATATAACTGCTAGCATTTCTTTTTCAGTGACTGTGTAATTTAACTCGGGCCCCTGCAAGTTCTTGCTAATATAATATATTGCACTCTCCAAGTTATCAACTTTCTGTCATAAGACTGCTCTTATTGCATAATTAGATGCATCTGTATGAATTTGAAAGGGTAATGACCAATTCAAACCTTTAAGAACTGGTGCTTGGGTTAAAGCGTGCTTGAGCTTTAAGAAAGCTTCATTGCATGAAGAAGTCCATTTAAATTCCATATCCTTGGTAAGTAGAGAATATAAGGGATTTGCAATTTTGCTAAAATATTTGATAAACCTTCTATAATATCCAGCATGACCAAGAAAACTTCTGACATCTTTTTGCTTTACCGATGCATTGATATTTTGAATAGCTTTAATTTTCATTGGGTCAACCTGTATTCCTTTTATACATATATGATGACCAAGAACTATACCTTCCTGCATCATAATGAAGCACTTCTCACTATTTAATGACAAACTATAGTCTTCACAGCGTTGCAAAACTTTCTTCGGGTTCTCTAATGCTTCTTCAAATTCAGAACCATAAGTTGTAAAGTCATCCATATAAATTTTCATGATGTCTTGGGAAATATCTGAAAATATGCTTATCACTACTCTTTGAAAAGTGGCTGGAGCATTACATAATCCAAATGGAAAAAAAGAATATGCATATGTTCCCCAAGGACAAGTAAATGTAGTCTTTTCTTGGTCCTCTAGGGCAATCTGAATCTGGTTGTAGCCACTGAATCCATCAAGAAATGAAAAATATCTCTTCCCAACCAAAAAGTCTAATACCTAATCCACAAATGGAAATGGAAAATGATATTTTATTATTTCTAAGTTCAAATCTCTATAATCAACACATACTCTCCATTTTCCTCCTTTCTTAGGAACTATTACCAAAGGTGATACCCATTGACTATTAGAAATAGGATAGATAAACCCAGCTTTTACCAACTTCTACAATTCCTCTTTAACTATTTCTTTTAATGCAGGATTGATTATTCTTTGTGGTTGTCTAAGTGGGCTACAATCTTCTTTTATGTAGATACGGTGGGTACAAACTGTGGGATCGATTCCATGCATGTCCTTGTAATCCCATGCAAAGGCATGTTTATGACATTTAAGCAAGTCCATGAGTGCTACTTTTTGAGTATCTGCAAGATCACAATTGATATTCAAATATTTATTCAAATCAACTTCTATTTTGATAGTAAGATCAACTTGGGATATATCAGAAAAATGAGAAGTACAGACTTCCTGCAGCAACAGAGTATGCAATATATCAGTGGCTGCAGGAAAGTCTAAATCTACAATATTTGGTACCAACTCCTGCAATTGTTGTTCTTGTTTTAACTCATTTGTCAGAATTTTATAAATAATTGAGTCTTCATCATGGAATTGCATGAATGGTCCTCTATTAATCATCATAAGGTGATTAATAGAGTCAACTCTCTCAGATTCTTCTCCCAAAGTAGGCCAAACGGCTTGTTGTTGATCAAATTGGGGCAGAGCAGGAGAATACAAAGCTAATGTTTTTGTAGAATTCCCATCTAAAATAGTCATATCCCCTGATCTACATCCAAAATATGCAACAGTCATGGCAAGCCAAGGTCTTCCCAAAATCATCGGATATCCTCCTAATGTCGCCTTTGGAGACAGAATCATAAAGTCTGCAGGGTATTCCTAGGAATCCAAAGTAACAACCACATCTTCAATCATACCATCAAGTCGAACTGTAGAGTTGTCAGCAAGCTATACGACTATAGGTGTAGGTCTAAGACTATTGATTTCAAGTCGTTGCATTACTTCTCTTTTCATCACATTAATGGCTACCCCTAAATCAACCAAAACATTCTTTATCTGAGTGCCATTAATGACTATATTCACAACAGGACTACCAGGATCTAAATATTTAGGAATTGAAACCTTTCCTAGAATAATATGTGCCAGTTGACCCATCACATGCACTATTTGTGGATCCTTCTTCTTCCTGATGGGTTTTTTTAAGACATGCCTCCCTAAGTGCCTTACTGTATATAGGAACATCTTTTATTGCTTGTAATAATGAAATTTTAATACATGCATGTTTTAGTTGATCTATGCTATCAAAACCTTGCTCCTATTCTATAAGAACTTCTTTTTCTTGCAATCTCTGGGGAAATGGGGGTAGTCTCTGTTTCTGAGGTATTGTGGTTGTTGAATTGGAGATTTCTTATTCTTCTTGCATTTCAATTATAACTGGAGGAGATGGATTAGGCAGAGTTGTCCCGAATCTGAGGTGAATATCACTTATAGATAGAGAATAGGTTGGGTATTGATTAGGATCAGCTGAATAAACTTGTTGTTGTTGCTGAGATTTAATATTAGGATTTAGAATTGGCTAAGTGGACTACTGCATTGGTTTAGGTGGAACAACAGTGGCTGCAGGGGGGGGCATTATTGCAGGCGATTGTGGCTGTTGACTAGGCTGTTGATATCTAGAAGATTGATTAGTCCATGGTTGACTCCCCCTCCATTGAGGAGTAGGTTGCTAATTCCCTTGAAATTGGTGCCCGTGTGCCTGAGGTGGAGACCAATTTCCCCATGGCTACTACCACTATGGCATTTGACTAGCAAAATGTTGCCCTTGGCATTGAGGACCATACCAATTTGGATAACTACCAAAATTTTGAGCATATGATGATTGCCATTGATTATTTGGTACATAAGAATTTCCACTATAACCAGAAAAAGAAAGTGGATCCAGAGGCATACCTTGTCTTTAGAAATTTGGCCATCTTTGAGAAACATAGAAAACTTGTTCATCCTCACCTTGTATTGGCTTGAAGTCAGGAACCTCAAGATTTGCAACCATTTTACATCTGCAGTCCTTTTTTTCTTTGTCTACAATGAGGGTAAAATTCTGCAAGAAATGCATCAGCTTCTTCATGCTTCTTCTTAGCTGAGAGTGTATCCAACTGAGTAGCCATATTGTTTATGATGTCCTCCTTAAAATCCTTCAACAAATGGCTAAGTTCCATTCTAGAAAATCCAGTACTAGATGTTGATGAAGGAACTCCTGGCTTGAAATGCCTATTCTTTTTAGAAGCTGATCTAGAATACTTCTTACAAATTTATCCTATTTCATTCCATGTAGATTGTGTAATGTCACCTCCTCCCATAAGATCCAAAGCATCAGTGCATTCATCACTGATTCCTCTTAAAAATATCAGCTTGAGGGAATCTTCATTTAGAGTGCTATGCTTGGACTTTTTGACACTAAACAGAAACCTTTCCAAGTAATCCTCAAGACTCTCATTTTCTTTCTATTTCATTCTAAAAATATCATCCCCATGGCGGTCAGTGCCTCTACAATAGTCTTTATACTTTGCAAGAAACAATCGTTTTATCTTGTCCCATGTATTGATTGTGCTACTACCCAAACTCATAAACCATCTTAAAGATGATTCTTTCAAAGTGCAAGGAAATATTTTGAGTCTATGGGCAGCTTTAGTATAATCAAAACTCCTACAGAGAACATCAAACTCAAACAGAAATGTGTTTGGATCCTCTATCACTAATCCATAGAATTTAGGGAGGGAAGAATCTGGAATGTTCTTGAGATTAGCATTATCATGTTGATCAGATATGGGAAACTTAAATGTTGGGTCCAAACGTGGGGGTGGATTAATCCCACCAGGAGGTGGATTTCCTTGCATTGGACTTGTGGGGGGAGTTACCAAATGAAATTCTTCTTCTAGTGGTCCAAAAAGGAAATGAAGGCTACCTTCAAGAAATTCAAATTCAAGGTGGTTCAAGTTCTCTGGGGTTTGATAAAGTTCAACAAAAGGATTTATGTCTGGGGAATTAATAACTGCATGATTAGGATGACTGGGTATAAATCTACCTAGAACATCTCTTCTTTGCCTATACATGCAAGTTCATAAATTTTTCGAACAATCAAGTATGCCAAAAAAACAATTAACTGAAAACTGAAAAGACAATAACCATAACAGGTTCTTAGTTTGACACCAAACCTGGCAACGGTGCCAAAAATGTTCAACCCAACAATAAGAATAATAACTCTAGTTGAAGTCTCAACCCAAATTTTTGACATTCACTTTGTAAAGTCACTATTTCCATAGCTAGTGTTCATTTGATTGTCAACCGAAGGACATAATACTTGAAATGGGTATGCACTATATATGCACTAAGTTCCTGCAATAGCTACCCTGCATTACTACAGCAACTAACATCTATGCAGAAAAGATAAGAAAGAATTGAAACTATTGAAAGGCTATAGGAAAACTTCTGCATTAATATAAATTCATTCAAGCAATATTGGCTAAGTTCAATGTTGCTAAACAGAAATTACTCTGTTTTGGTTTGGTTACAGGAACAATCAATGGATCTGTTTCCAATGGCTGCAGGAATAGTCAATGTAAGAACGTCTACTGCAGCTAAAGAAGAAAACTAATCTTAACAAAGGCACACGAACACTCACCAAGTGGGCCCCCTTGGATGAGTGATTACAGGCTTCCCAAAAACAACTCTAAGTTCTTAGAATAACATATCTTTATCATTGTTCTTTGGAAGTCATTACATGATTCAGCATCAAAAGAAACTCAAAACACTTGTAACTTTATTTCTAAAATCCTCTGCTCTACTTCCTCTCTTTTATATCTAACCTACGAGAAGAGATAAAGACCTTTATTTAAAAGAAGACAATTACTTCCTATTACATAGATCACACCGATAAGAAGAGGCAGATAACTAATCAAGAAAGGAAACAGTCGGAGTTAAGTCACTGATAATGTGGATCTAAATCGAACCACGATCATAACACATCATGGTGGTATTTTCAACACTAATGTCTACTTGAGTAAGACATCAGTAAACATTGCGCAATTACTTTTCCTTTGTCATTCCTTACGCTCATCAGCATTTCTGTTGATTCGATCTTTCAGTCTCCTCCTTGAATATCTCCTACTACAACTGGCGTGATAGGAGAGCCTTCCTAGCAACATCAATTTATTCCTGCAATCTCAAAAAGAAAGATCATACAAGAACATACACATCTATTTTAATTACTCAAAACATCTATTAATTTCACACATGATATTGCCTAAACAATCTGCATGGCAACAGGAATGAATAACATGGTTGCAGGAATAAACTAGCAAAGACAAAACATGTTTTAATAGGTTCAAGCTAACCTCTGAAATACATATAGTAAACTTTCAATGCCTCATTACTACTATGTAAATCAAAATATGAAAAAAACTTAATAGTTCTGAGGATAAAAATATGTTAATGTCTCAACTCATCAGTTCAGATAATCTTGTTTCAAAAGAGATGGTGAATAAGTTGAATTTGGAAAGATGGAAAGACCCTAAGCCTTATCAGATAGCATGGATTCAGGATGAATATAAATTGTCAGTAAGTGAGAAATTTTTGGTGAAATTAAAAATTGGGAATTATCACGATGAAGTCTTGTGTGATATTATGCCTATGGACATTTGTCATCTTTTGTTGGGTAGACCTTAACAAATTGATAGACATGCAATACATGATGGAAAGAGGAATACATACACTATTGTGGCCAATGGGATGAAACAAACCTTGTTGCCCGTAGAGGAACCTTTGAAGAGTGAAGTCTGTACAAATGCTAGAATCTATTTGGTGGATGGAAGGAAATTCCTGGATGGATTGAGACATGAGAATGTGTGTTTTGCCTTAGTTCCTAGGAAGACTGAGAATTCGGAGCATGAAGAGGAACAACTGGAAGAGATAAAAGATTTGCTAACAGAATATGAATACATCATTTCAGATAATGTGCCTAATGGATTGCCACCTGTGAGAAGTATCAGTCATTGTGTGGACCTGGTTCCCAGAGCTAGTTTGCCTAACAAAGTTGCACATTGGATGACACCGGCAGAGAATGAAGAACTAAATAGATAAGTGCAGGAGTTGTTGAAGAAAGATTTGATCAGAGAAATTCTTAGCTCTTGTGCAGTACCAGTAGTATTAGCACCTAAGAAGAATGGAGAGTGGAGGATGTGTACCGATTCCAGACCAATAAACAAGATCATAGTGAAATACTAGTTTCCTTTGCCTAGGATGGATGACATAACGGACTGTTTGAGTGGAGCCAAATACTTTACAAAGATAGATTTTAAAAGTGGATATCATCATATCAGGATCAGAGAAGGAGATGAGTGGAAGACAACATTCAAGACAAATGAAGGACTATATGAATGGTTGGTAATGCCTTTTGGGTTAACTAATGCACCGAGTACTTTCATGAGGCTGATGAATGAGGTATTGAATAAATTCTTGGGTAAGTTTGTTATTGTATATTTGGATGACATTTTTATTTTCAGCAAGATAAAAGAGGAGCATTTGTTGCATTTGAGACATGTTTTGCAAAGG
The DNA here is from genome assembly GCF_030272615.1 of Cryptomeria japonica. Classification (NCBI taxonomy): domain Eukaryota; kingdom Viridiplantae; phylum Streptophyta; class Pinopsida; order Cupressales; family Cupressaceae; genus Cryptomeria; species Cryptomeria japonica. The sequence goes on from NC_081409.1 coordinate 435,756,734, forward strand.
TTGAGAGAAGAAAAGTTGTTGATAAATCTTAAGTGTACTTTCATGAAGGATGAGTTAGTCTATTTGGGATTTGTGATGTATGAGGATGATTTGAAGATGAACCCGGAGAAAGTAAAAGCAATTGTTGAGTGGCCGACACCAAAAGCATTGGAGAGGTAAGATTATTTCATAGATTGGCTAGTTTCTACCGGAAGTGCATCAGAAATTTCAATTCAATTTGTAACCCTATGATTGAGACCATGAGGGGAGATCGAAAGGAATTCAAGTGGACCACCGGAGCAAACAAAATTTTTGAGTTGTTGAAACAGAAAGTGACTGAGTAGCCTATGTTAGCTTTACTAGATTTTAATAAAGTATTTCAAGTGGATAGTGATGCAAGTGGAACAACAATAGGAGCAGTCTTGAGTCAGGAAGGGAGAGAAGTAGCTTATTTTAGTGAGAAATTGAATGATGCCTGGAGGAGATATTCAATGTATGATCAGTAGTTTTATGTTGTAGTTCAAGCCTTGAAGAAGTGGAGACATTACCTGTTGACTAAGGAGTTTGTGTTGTATATGGATCATCAAGGTTTGCAGTATTTGAACAGTCAAAGTAAGTTGAATCAGAGACATATGAGATGGGTAGAATTTTGTAGAGTTACATCTTTGTGTTGAAGCATAGAAGTGGGAAATCTAACAAAATTGTTGATGCACTTAGTAGGAGAAGGAATTTGCTGACAGATATGAGAGTGACAGTATTAGGATTCGAGGAATTGAAGACATTGTATGATGATGACCTAGATTTTGCAGAGCCTTGGAGAGCATGGAGAGAACCAGTTACGGTAGATAGAAGCAAGTGGTTGGATTACTTCATTCAGGATGAGATGTTATTCAGAGGAGTTCAGTTGTGCATACCTAAGAGTTCTATGAGGGAGAATCTGATAAAGGAGAAACACAGTGGAGGATTAGCCAGACATTTTGGTATTGACAAAACAATAGCATTGTTGAGTGAGCATTACTTTTGGCCCCTGATTCATAAGGATGTTAGGAAATATGTGCAAAGTTGTAGAGTTTGTCAAGTTGCAAAGGGTAGTAGTCAGAATGTGGGATTGTATAAACCTTTGACATTACCGGTAAGACCTTGGTAGGATATAAGCATGGATTTCATACTTGGATTACCTAAAACACTGAGAGGGAATGATTCTATATTTGTGGTAGTGGATAGATTCTTGAAGATGGCTCATTTCATACCTTGTAAGAAGACATCAAATGCATTACATGTAGCAGACCTATTTTTCAAGGAAGTATTGAGATTGCATGGATTACCTAAGAGCATAGTTTCAGATAGAGACACTAAGTTTGCTGGCTATTTTTGCAGAACACTTTGGAAGAAAATGAAAACGGATTTGAATTTCAGCTCTACTTTTCATCCACAGACTGATGGATAGATAAAAGCAGTTAACCGGAGCTTGGGGAATTTATTGAGATGTTTAGTTGGAGATAAAACCAGACGTTGGGATTTGATTCTTGCACAAGGAGAGTTTGCCTACAATAATTCAGTAAACAGGAGTACTAGAAGAACACCTTTTGAGATTTTTACCGGAGTGCATCCTAGAGGTATATCAGAATTAAGAGACATTAGCAGTGAAGACCGGAGAAGTTCAGAAGCAGAAGAATTTGCAAATCACATGAAGGACTTACATATTCAAGTTTAGCAACATTTGGAGGACATGAGAAATAAGTACAAGGAGAAGGTAGATGAGAAGAGGAGACATAAGAAATTTGAAGTTGGCAATGAAGTGATGGTGTATCTGAAAAAAGAAACGTTCCTGGTTGGAATTTATAATAAATTGCAGATGAAAAAGTTTGGACCTCGCAGGATTTTGAGAAAGTTCAATTCTGGGAATGCATATGAAGTGGGGTTACCAAATAGTCTGAGTATTTCACCTATGTTTAACATTGCAAATCTTCATGAGTATCATGAACCAAAATTCAGTGAGGACAGTATTGCAGACTTGGAGAAACAGTTACCTCAGAAGGAACCGGATCAGATTGAAGATATTTTGGACTGTCAGATTGGGCGTAGTACCTGGAGTAGTCAATATAAACAGTATCTTGTGAAGTGAACAAACATACCAGTTGAAGATTCATCTTGGATTTCTTAGGAAGAGGTAGATCACCTTGGTTTTCCTCTGAACCCAGTAAAGTGAGAGACTCACTTTTTCAACAACCTTGGATGTCTGATGCAAGAGCATCCCCGGTTCATAGCAATCTTGCATCAACCAAAAATATTTTCTTTCTGTTTTGCTTTATTTTTACAGTTTCAGCATTTCTTTCTGTGTGCCTCGGATTTGGCTCACCAAAACCTATGGAGTTGGATTTTACTTGAAGACTTGATCATCTTCATTATTCCTAATCCGTGGATCATTTGGATCATTTTCTGGCAAGTTATCACTACCAGTTTCTGTGACAGTTTCTTGTTACTAGTTGCCTGGACCTATTTGCTTTGGTGATCTACTGAATCCCTTTCGTAGCTTGCGGAGCCCTGAGCATTGATTCCGATGTTCCTTGGTGTGTGGCCGACCTTTTCCCATGATCTACTCTTCATCCTTTGGATTTTTTGGCGAAGGCCGACCTTGTTGGTTTTGCACATTAGGTTTTGTTCTTCAGGTTTTGATCCCTTTTTGGGCCTACCGGATCCCCTTGGATCATATTAATCATTGTAATAGCACATTAGAATGTAATAAAGAAGTTAGACTGAGCATAGAAGATAGATCCTAAGATTTGAGGTCCTGGTTGTGACCTGTTCTGTATTTTGAGCATGTTTTAGCAGGCCTATGAGCCAGTTTCTATAACCTGATTGTTATCGGTTGGTTGTAATTAGTTTTCATGTTATAATACAATCTGTTATGTATTGCTTCCATCATTTCCTTGTGTTTTTGTTGTGTTTACTCTTGCTAACTGGTCTGGATTGATCTCTTTGAGGTCCCTCCTAACTGGTGACTTCTTCAATTGCTGACCTTTTGAGTAGGTTACATGTGCCCATTAGTTATATCTTGAGCCTTCCTAATCGTTAGTTGACTGACCCTGTCATGTTAGGCTCAAAGTTATTTTACCAATGTAATTATTCCATATGTCTAAAGTATACACTAGCTTAATTCTCCTTAAATCCTAGCTTGCAACCTCCTTTACCCTTTTTTAAGTTACAACATTTGTGCATGTATAAAATTAAGTACTTAAGTGATTTCTTATCCCACAACCCCCGCAGTGATAAGTACATTTTACCTTTGTGCACCTACAGAGTTGCAGGCTGTGAAAGTTAAGCATAATCCTTTACCCCATGGTTCCACAGATGAGAGATGAAAATGTGTGATGATACATGAGGGGATGCAGGGAAGTAAAAGGTGAGAAGCACAAAGTGTGATAACTTGCCCTACAATTTTGCAGATGAAAAGGCAAGATTCATTTTTTACTTGCGGACTTGTTGTGAAACTAAACAAAGCAGGTGAAAAAGTAAGATTCTCTACCTCGTATCTCCATGGATGATAAGGGAAAATGGGCTTATTCACTTGCAGAGGTGTAGGGAGCTAAGGGCAAAGGTAAAAAGTGATGTTGCTACCCTGCAACTCCGCAGATGAAAGAGTTGGTAAAGAGTTTACTTGCGAAGATGTGGGGTTCTCGATGTGTAAAGAAGGTGGCCCTAAGAATGTTGATATGGCGATGCCACATGATGCAGATGTTGTAAAATGGGCCTAACTTTGAATACCATGATTAAGGTGGACTGTCTAGTCAATTCAAGTCAAAGTAAATGAGACTGATCATAGTCGTTGGAATTATATAAATCGCATATCCATGGTTTATATTTAAACGAGAGAATGACTACCAAAGTCAAATCATTGGCATGTGTTTCATTAATGAGGACAAGATTGGAGGTGAAGTGAAGCTTGGCTAAAAGAAATTTGATGATTAAGGAATCATTCCTCACTTTGCATTCAAGAATACTAAAGTGAAAGGAACTCTATAATGACATAGCTAATTCAAGGAGAACAATTTGCTAGGGTTCCAAGAAAGCAATTAAACCAGTAAGTGAATTTGTCCTCCCTATGCTAAAATTGTGATAGTTTTTATTGTTTTTGTATTAGTGTCTTGTGATTTTCAAAGAAACTAGAATTAGAATAGAGCCCTAGTTTACCAAATTTCCTAGAATGTCCAAGAAGGGAGATTCATCTAGTAAAAAGGAGAAAAGGATGCCAGAGGCCATAGAATTTCTATCTGAGTCTAGCATATGGCCTAGTATGGAGACTAGTGCTATTTAGATAGCATCTAAACCTAAGAAACCTAGGGCACCTAGGAAAAGGAAGGACTAGGCCTCTAATTCGCAAGATCCACAATCCAAAAATCCCAAGGCTCCATGTAAGAAAAGAGATTCCACCCCTACACAAGAGACACAAGCACATGCACAACAGGAATGCACAACTACTGTAGTGAGGGAAGATCCTGTAGGTGGTGCAACACAACCCGTAGAAGAGAAGGAAAACAAAAAAATCCTTCTATCAATTTATAATGGACATCCTCCCCAATTCAAGATTGAACTACAGATGAAGAAAAGGGATGAATTGTTGACATAAACCAAAGTAGCAACAAAAGATAGAGCTTTGGATGTTATGAGGGGAACCATTCTGCATTTGTAAACAAATTAAATGAAGTCTATACTTATTATAAAACCCTCTCCCAAGATTTAGAACAATGAAAGGGTTTTGTACAAGCCTTGAAACCATTATGTGACACTTGGAAGCCACAAGCCAATATTCTTAGAGTTTTAAATATGTTCACTAGGAATCTCCCAACAACTCTTGCAATCATTAGTGCTACTGGAAAAATGTTCAATGTATTGGTCAAACAAAGTTCAATATTTAGAAAGCAAGGAGTACGTGATCAAGTAGAAAAATGACTCATTCCACATGCTCCACATTGGACCATTCCTAAGATACTAAAATAGAATGGAGAAATCAAAACTCTTGAAGACTGGAAAAGAGATTTTGATGAAATGGCACAAATAACATTAAGAAAAATTGATGAAGGTGAACAACTACAAGTATAAACATATCATATTGTAATCGATAAGGTAACTACTACAAATATCTTATATGGTAAAGTTATAGATAAGGTTAAAAATGCAATGGATGGTAAATACAGAGAAGCCCAACTAGGGTACAAGAGATCCAAGCAATCAAGTGGCCAACAAATTTTCAAACAACACAGTGGCATCAATAATACTGCACCATTGAAGAAGATTGAGAAGAGGGACACCATGCTAGGAGGGATAGACTTTTTTTCAGATGTGATTCAAATATATATATGGGGACCTTGCCAAATCATGGAAATCATGAGCACCTCATCTAGATTCAAAGCAGTTGATTCTCTTTGAAGTATAAATTTATCATTCAAACAAATCTCAGTTCCTTGGTCATTTGACAAGGCTTAATGTCACCTTGTTACTCATTTCCTTTATTTCAGTTCGTGCAATTTCCAATTCAGCACCAACCACATCATCAACAATAACTTTTGTCTCTAGCAAAGCATCTGACAGATACAACACATCAGCATGTGTACTAACAAACCAATGCAACAATGGTTTTGAATAAGAAAACAGTTATATTTGCATTTCCTTCCTCAAGATTTTGAATATTTTTTGTCATATATTAAATGTAAAGGTGCCATGGTATATTCTTGTATAATCAAATTATATTTTGACATGGGAAAATGATTCAAAGCTTGTTTTCTCCCTTCATTCTTATAAAAGGGAATTCAAGATCATTAGCTACGGGTTCTAGAATTCTGAATTTTTGTAATTGGGCGGGTAGAGAGTCTTAGTCTAAGTAATAGAAAGTCAACTTTATGCAAGATCTAAGTACTTTTTGATAAGTCGGTGTATTGACATGTTTTTTATCAGGACTCTTAGGTTTTTGGTATCTTTTGGGTTGCATTGTGATAGTAAAATATTGTGAATTGACTATATGTAATCCATGTTTTAAAACTGAACTTAAGAAATCATGTTTGAACTTTGTCAGTTAATTCCTGTAGCCATGCCAATTTATTCCTGCAGCCAAATGGTTTGTCCCTGTGATATGTGGATTATTTAGGATGATTTCATATGTGAGTTAATGAATGTATTAGTTAAGTAAGATACATATGCATGTCCTTGTATGTTGTTTCTATTTTAGTGCAGATAATAATTGATGCTGCAGTGGAGGATTTTCTTTCACGCCTAAGGACTGGAGAATCACGTTTAGATAGCTGGAGGTCAAACTAAAGGAGATTCAAGCGAGCGCAATGTATGGCATAATCGGAGCATTTGTACTTCACCATGGGAGTTTAACTCTGGTGCATGTTTAATTTGCAAAATATCACTTTGGCGTGCAAAGACTATGGTTTGGTTTCAGATCCACAGTTCCTGCAGCCAAGCTCTTTGTTATCCCCTTCATCTGACAGCTATCTGCCTCTTCTTCTAGGCATAACTAGAGTTGTCCATTGTAGTTTATCTTTTCTTTATAATAAGCTCTTCCTTCTTTTCTGAGAGTTAGACAGAATGGAAAGGGATTGAGCAGAGTTTTTGTCACGCATTCTGAATTTTCTCTTTTAGAATATGTAATCATCTTTTAGGAAGAAATGAATAAGAATATGTTATTCTGATCTATTAATAGTTATGTGCTGAGAGTTTGATATCACTCATCCAAGGGGGCCCACTTGGTGAGTGATCTTGTGTTTATGATTATTGAAGTTATTTTTTACTTAGTTGCAGTAGAAGTTCATGACTGGATTGTTCCTGCAGCCACTGGAAATAGATCCTTTGACTGTTCCTACAGCCAAAGCAGAACAGTGTGATTCTTGTTATTTTCATTAGATCATTTCAGCAGAGTTTTGTAAAGCTTTCATTTAACCTTTTATGATTTTCATTCCTACATTTCCTACAGTAATACAGAATAATCATTTAAGGAGCCTAGTGCATATATATTGCAGACCCATTTCAAGTTTTACGTTCCTGGATTGACAACTAAATGAACACCAGCCATGAGAATAGTAAACTCTACCATATGAATGTCCAAAATTCGGATTGAGATTTCAATTAGAGGTATTATTATTGTCATTATAGTTGGGGTAGACATTTTTGGCGCCGTTGCCGGGGATGGTGTCAAGCTAAGAGACTTTTATGATTATTTTAGTTTTTAGTTAATTGTTTGAAATTTCATGAATCTGCATGCATAATAGAAGAAGAGATACTAAAGGTAGATTTCTTCCCACTCATACTACTCATGCAGAAGATAATTTTCTAGATATAAACCCTTTTTCTGAGCTATATCAAGTCCCACAAAATTTGAATCACCCTGAGTCTAAATTTCTAGAAGGTAGTCTTCAATTCCTTTTTGGTCCACAAGAAGAAGAATCGCCTATTGTAATAACCCCCACAAGTCCAATGCAAGGGAACCCACCTCCTGTTGGAAATAATCCACCACCACCACCTAGTCCAACATTTGAGTTTCCCATCTCTGACCAGCATGATAATGCTAACCTCAAGAACATTCTAGCATCTTCACTTCCTAAATTCTATGGGTTGGTGACAGAGGATCCTGATACATTTTTGTTTGAGTTTGATGTTCTCTATAGGAGTTTTGACTATACTACAGATGCCCATAGACTCAAAAATTTTCCAGCCACTTTGAAGGAGTCATCCTTGAGATGGTTTATGAGCTTGGGTAGTAGCACAATCAATACATGGGATGAGATGAAACGGTTGTTTCTTGCAAAAAATAAAGATTATTGTAGAGGCACTGATCATCATGGGGATGATATCTTTAGAATGACACAAACTGAAGATGAGAGCCTTGAGGATTATTTGGAAACGTTTTTGTTTAGTGTCAAGAAGTCCAAGCATAGTACTCTAAATGAAGATTCCGTCAAATTGATATTCTTGAGGGGTATCAGTGATGAATGCACTGATTCCTTGGATCTAATGGGGGTAGGTGACATTACACAATCTACTTGGGCTGAAATAGGACCAATTTGCAAGAAGTATTTCAGATCTACTTCTAAGAAGAATAGGAGATTTAAGCCAGGAGCACCATCATCATCATCTGGAACTGAAGTTTCTAGGTTGGAACTTAGCCATTTGTTAAAAGATTTCAAGGAGGATATTATAAACAATATGGCTACTCAGTTGGATACATTGGCAGCTAAGAAGAAGCATGAGGAAGCTGATGCATTTCTTGCAGAATTTTGTCCTCATTGTAAGTAGCGGAAGAAAGATTGCAGATGTAAGATGGTTGCAAATGTTGAAGTACTTGATTTCAAACCAATTCAAGGTGAGGATGAACAAGTCTTCTATGTTGCTCAAAGAAGACCAAATTTTCAAAGACAAGGTATGCCACCTGATCCACTTTCCTTTTCTGGTTATAGTGGTAATTCTTATGCACCAAATAACCAATGGAAACCACAGTATTCTCAAAAATTTGGTAATTATCCACATTGGTATGGATCACAAGGCCAAAGACAGCAATTTGCTAATCAAATCCCCCAATGGCAGCAGCCACAGGGAAACTGGTATCCACCTCAGGGTGCAGGGAACCAGTTTCAAGGGAATTGGCAACCTACCTCTCAATGGAGGGGAAACCCATCATGGTCATCCCAATCTTTTAGATATCAGCCCCCTGCTCAGCAGCCACAACCTCCTGCTTTAATGCCACCTCCTGTAGCCTTAGCACCACCTCCCAAGCCAACATGGCTGCCTACTCAACCGTTGCCTAACCCAAATATCAAATCTCAGCAACAACAACAAGCTTATTCAACTAATGCTAATCAATACCCAGCCTGTTCTTTATCACTAGATGATATTCACCTTCAATCTGGCACAACTCTACCTAATCCCTCTCAACCAGTTATTACTGAGGTACAAGAAGAGCAACCAATCTTTGATCTTAAAGATGTAATACCTCATAATCAAATACTACCACCATTTCCCCATAGATTGAAAGACAAAGAAGTTTCAACTGATCAACAACAAAGCTTTGACATTCTTGATCAACTGAAGCACATTTGTGTTAAAATTCCATTGCTGCAAGCAATAAAGGATGTTCCAATATATGGTAAAGCATTGAGAGAGGCATGCCTAAAGAAACCTGGCAGAAAGAAAAAGGATCCACAAACAGTTCATGTTATGGGTCAATTGGCTGATATTATGTTAGGGAAAATTGTTATTCCAAAGTCATCTGATCCAGGTAGTCCTGTTGTGAGTATAGTCATTAATGGCAGTCAAATAAAAAATGTTTTAGTTGATTTAGGGGCAGCCATTAATGTAATGACAAGGGAAGTAATGAAACATCTAGAGATAGATATTTTAAGGGCCACACCCACAGTTTTCCAACTTGCTGATGGCTCTACAGTAAGACTTGATGGCATGATAGAAGATATAGTGGTCATTCTAGATTCCTGGGAATATCCTGCAAACTTTATGATTTTATCCCCAAAAGCAACATTGGGGGGATATCCAATCATTTTGGGAAGACCATGGCTGGCCACAGCTAATGCATATATTGGGTGTAGATCAGGATACATGACTATTTCAGATGGAAGTTCCACAAAAAAATTAGCCTTGTATTCCCCTGCATAACCTCAGCTTGAGCAGCAGCAGGCTGTTTGGCCTATTTTGGGAGAGGAATCTGAAGAAATTGACTCTATTAATCACCTTATGATGATTAATCAAATGCCACTCATGCAGTTATCTGATGAAGAATCAATCCTTTATAAGGTCTTGATAAATGAATTAATAGAAGACCAAGAATTGCAGGAATTGGTTCTGAATATTGCAGGGTTGGACTTTCCTGCAGCCACTGATATCTTGCATACCTTGTTGCCGCGGGAATTGTCATATTCTCATGTTTCTAATATAAATCAAATTGATCTTACTATCAAGATAGAGTTTGAATTGAATAATATTTGAACATCAATAAGAATATAGCAGATACTCAGAAGGATAGCCTGGTGGACTTGCTAAAACTCCATAGAAATGCTTTTGCATGGGATTACAAGGATATGAATGGAATTGATCCAGTAGTTTGTACTCATCGCATTTATATAAAGGATGAGTGTTGCCCCCTCAGACAACCTCAAAGAAGAGTCAATCCTGCCCTGAAGGAGATAGTTAAAGAAGAATTGCATAAATTGTTGAAAGATGGGTTTATCTATCCTATCTCTGACAGTCAATGGGTATCACCCTTGGTGATAGTTCCTAAAAAGGGAGGCAAATGGAAAATATGTGTTGATTACAGAGCCTTGAGCTTAGCAACAAGGAAGGATCATTTTCCACTACCATTTGTGGATCAGGTATTAGATTCTCTTGCTGGTAAGAGATATTTTTTATTTCTGGATAGATTTAGTGGCTATAATCAGATACAACTATCTCCTGAGGATCAGGAGAAAACAACATTTACTTGCCCATGGGGCACTTATGCATATTTTGTTCTTCCTTTTGGGTTGTGTAATGCTCCAGCCACTTTTCAAAGGGCGGTGATCAGTATTTTTTCTGATATTTCTCAAGATATTATGGAAATTTACATGGATGATTTTACAACTTATGGTTCTGAATTTGATCAAGCATTAGGAAATTTGAAGAAAGTTTTGCAGCGGTGTGAAGACTAAAACGTATCTCTAAACAGTGAGAAGTGTTTCATTATGATGGAAGAAGGAATAGTCCTTGGTCATCATATATCTGTACAAGGCATACAAGTGGATCCAGCAAAGATTGAGGTTATTCAGCATATTAATGACCTTGTGAAGCAGAAAGATGTGAGAATTTTTCTTGGCCATGTTGGATACTATAGAAGGTTTATCAAAGATTTCAGCAAAATTTCAAGTCCCTTATATACACTGCTTACTAAAGATGCAGAATTTAAATGGACCTCAGCATGCAATGAAGCTTTTTTAAAGCTTAAGCATGCTTTGACTCAAGCACCAGTTCTAAAAGGACCTAATTGGTCTCTACTATTCCAAATCCATACTAATGCATCTGATTATGCTATAGGAGAAGTGTTGGGACAAAAAGTTGATAAGTTGGAAAATGCAATATATTATATCAACAAGAATTTGCAAGGACCTGAATTGAATTATACAGTTACTGAAAAGGAAATGCTAGCTGTCATATATGCCCTTAACAGGTTTAGACACTATATTATAGGGTATCTCATATTTGTGCATACAGATCATACTGCAATTAGATATCTCATGAATAAGCCATCAATCACCAGTAGACTGGCTCGCTAGTTATTGTTTGTGCAGGAATTTGATATCACAGTTGTTGATAAGCCAGGGAAGTCTAATGTTGCTGCAGATTATCTTTCATGTCTTCAATTGCATGAAGACTCTACAATGATAGATGACACTTTTCTAGATGAGCATTTGTTTCTCATATAGGCTCATACTCCTTGGTATGTTGATATTGCCAATTATTTAGCTGCAGCTAAGATGCCAATTTCTTTTTCTCCTAAGGAAAGAAGGTTGCTAGTTGAAAAAAATTTTAACTTTTCATGGATTGTTGATTGTCTATTTTATACTGGACCTGATCAAATCATGCGAAGATGTGTCAGAGAGGATGAAACATATGGCATCTTGCATGCATGTCCTGATGAGCCATGTGGAGGTCATTTTGCTACCAAAAGGACAGCACTGAAAGTACTCAATACTGGTTACTATTGGCTTACACTACACAAGGACTCAGCTCAGTACACAAGGAAGTGTGACAGATGTTAGCGAATGGGCGGACCTACAAAATCTGATGAGATGCCACTATATCCTCAAATATATGTTACACCATTTGACAAGTGGGGATTAGATTTTGTTGGCCCCATAGATCCACCTTCTAATGGCAAATCTTATATCTTGGTATGTACAGACTACGTGACAAAATGGGTAGAAGCTAGAGCTATGCAACATGCAAGAGATAATAAGGTCGCTAAGTTTCTCTATGAAGAAATATTTACAAGGTATGGAGTACCTAGGGAAATTGTCTCAAATCAAGGACCTCAATTTACATCAACATTGATAAAAGCTTTGGTCAATGAATACAATATAAGACACAGGAAATCTACTCCATATCATCCACAGTCTAATGGCCAAGTAGAAGTTACCAACAGAGAGCTTGAGGCTATTCTTACCAAAACGGTGTCTATCCACAAGAAAGATTGGTCTCATCGGCTTTCAGAGGCAATTTGGGCATATAGAACAACATGAAAAACACTAATTAGATTCACACCTTTTGAGATGGTTTATGGCAAAACAACAATGATGCCTATTGAATTTGAGCATAAAACCTTGAGAACAACTCTACAACTGAATATGACATTGTCTGAAGCATAGAAGGACCGCATTCAGTAGTTAAACGCTCTTGATGAATGGAGAAAGATAGTTGTTCAACAAACAGAATTGATTCAAAACCAAAGAGCCAGATGGCATGATAAATATATTAGAGAAAAGAAATTCAAAGTTGGTGACTGGGCACTCCTGTATGATTCAAGATATAAGGATGCTATGGGAAAACTCCAAACAAGGTGGTTAGGTCCTTATGAGATAGTTGAAGTTTTTCACAATGGAGCAGTTCGGTTGTCCACAATAGATCTTGTTCGATTTAAACTCTTAGTGAATGGACACTGACTATGACTTTATCACAAGCCAGCTACTAGAGAAGAGTTCCTGCAGTAGTTTGCTCCTCAAAATGAAATACAAGTTCCTGCAGCAACTGGCAAGGTTCCTGCAGCAACTGCCAATGATTCGATATCAATTCATGAGCTTCCTATTGCATTTGACCATGTTGATAAAGGTGATGTTCCTATAGCCTCTGCAGTGAACTTATTTACCGTATCATAATAAAATATTTCCGTGAGGAATATTGTTCTCCGTACATAAAGTTCCATCCACTACATTCCATCCCACTTTCTTACCTGTCACTTCATTTCATTTCGCCATCATTTTTGCCCAATTGCAGGTACGTGTATATTGTACTTTATTTTAATTATGCATTTATTAGGTCATTATGATTTTAATCATGTTTTAATCCGCTCCAAACCTGAAATCTCATCAGCCTGTGTGGACACGTGCTAGGTTAAGTTGGGGGGGGTACTTTGTGGTCCTTTTTCCCAGAAAGATTTATTATCCTGAATTGATTTCCTAACTGACATTACTTATGATGATTATTATTTCACATGAGTGAATAATAAGTTCTGCCGCCAAAATTAAGATATGTAGATTTTAGTTTTTGTGAATCTGTCAAACATTTTGGTGAAGCTGCGGAAGTATTAGAGTAAAATATGGGGGGTGATCTGATTCGCCATGAACCAACGGTCCATGAAGGGTTGTTGTAGGATGTTGTCTGTGTGCATTATTTCCAAAACCATGGCTGGCTGGATTATTTCTTGAGAATCAGGGATTTCAATGATGAAATAGCTGTGGAATTTATGCATTCTTTTGATGAAGGAGAAGCTACAGTTAAAAGGTTGAGAGTAATTGCTACAGAGCAGCGAATTGTAGAGGTCATAGGGTTGTTGTAGGAAGGAGAACTCTTTCCAGAATCGAAGGATGCAAGGAGTGTCAAGGCAGAGTTCACAATTTCTACTGACAGACCCTTAATGGTGAATAGGCAAGGGACTAGAAGGGTTTCTTTGCCAGCACATTGACCTCAGGTAGCTCTGTATATTATGAAATATATTACATGTGAAGGACGGTATTCAAATCTCCATTCACCTCACTTCAAGTTACTTAGTCATCTGCGTCATGACCGGTGAGTTAATGTCCCAAATTTCTTGTATCATCTCATTTCTATAAGTGCTACGGAGACTAAAAAATATGGAAATCGCTCTGTTAGCCATCATGGACTGGTGAAGTTGTTGGTACAACAGTCCCTGAGAGATGTTTCACAAATGGAATGGGGTGTGTTTGAGGATATTTTGCAATTTAGGGTTGATGAAGCCCTTATTGAAAATAATCTACTAGTTCAAGAAGAGATAGTTGCAAAAGATCTTTCTGGTGAAGATGAGGGTTTGCTGGTTGCTGAAGGAGCCGCAATTATTATAGAAGAAAATATTGAAGCAGAGTCAATCGAAGGACAACCCTCTACCTCTCTTCAAAGAGATTCACCTGTTTTGCAAAGGGAAGGAAAAGAATTGGAAAAGGAGGAATCAGATTAAGAATTTGTTATCCAGCCACAGGAAGCGCATATTCCTCCTGCAGCCAAGAGGCGTTGAACAAAAATAGAAACTCCTGCATCTGTTTCAAAAGTGTATGTAAGGAGAACAAGAAGGAGGACACAGAAGACTCAACCTGTGAGTAATCCAGCAGAGGTGATTGCAGTAGAAACTTTGAAAGAAGAAGATGCTACAAAGAAGGAAATTCAAGAAAACCCTACAGAAGAGGAAATGCAAGAAAACCCTATGGGAGAGGAAATGCAAGAAAACCCTACAGGAGAAGAAATCCAAGAAGAAATTCAGGAAGAAATTGTAATGGATAAGCTTGCAAATCTTGCTTCAGTGGCATTGCAATGTGAGGAGATTATTGATGATGTTCCACAGCAACCTGACGAAAATGTGGGAGATATGTCAATCTAGAATGAGGAATTTATTGAAGAAATCCCATGATCTAAGGTAGGACCTATAAGAACTCCTTCATCCCTAACTAGTTTATCAATTGCTTTAACATTTTTTAGGCAATGGGAAATAGAGAAAGATAGGTTGCAAGGGATAATTAATAAGCAGCAAAAAGAGATTGAGAAGAAAGATAATAGAATTAAAGAATTGGAGACTAAGGTAGAAGTGATTTATGGTATGGTTCCTGAGATAATGCAGTGTAGGGCTCCTCCAAGAATTTATGCAGTGCATTTGAAAGAATGGTATCTGAATTTCAGATTAAACCGCATTGTAAGGGACCTTAATCCATCCTTGGAAACACCTGAGGAATTCTATCATGCTTATCAAACCTCCCCACATGCTGTAAGGAATCTATTATGTGAATTATATTTACATAACTATGTTGTACCCTAGGATAGAGAATGGAATCCTTTGTTGTACATTGGGGATATCCATCTCAGAGCTCTAATGTCTTGGATACAAAATGAGATGATTATAGGACCACAAGCTAGGGAGTTTGAAAAATTGGAACTTGATTGTCCATTGTCATTGAGGAGGGAATCAGAAGCACCCAGGAATCTGTATTATGATTGACAAAAGTTGCTAATAAGAGATGATGTTAGTAAGATAGTACTTCTAATGAGAGAGGAAGTCTATCAAGTGTATGAGCAATTGGTTTAGACCCACAGGACAATAGCACTAGAAGGGCTAACTCAATGCTGGAATCATCTACCAGATCATTTAAAATTGGGAGAACCCTACTCATTACAGAATTTTCATGCAGCTATACAAAGAGCCTCCAGGTACATATAGCTAGGCAAGGAAAAATCCAATAACTAGTTGCCATTAATCTTTCAGCCTCCTATCCTTATGTGGCCACTTTTGGCATGCCAACCAACAAAACAGAATTATGATATAGATGTGCAAGAAACAGCTAGATGGTCCAGGTTGGAGAAAATGAAAGGATTTTATTGGAATTTTCCTTCCAAGGGAACCGGACAGGACACTGTTGGTGATTTCAGAGTTTCAACAAAAATCAGAAATTTTCCTTTTGTTGCAGGAGCAGCAAACCCTTAAAGTAGGGGGGCATGATAAGTCGGTGTATTGACATGTTATTTATCAGGACTCTTAGGTTTTTGGTATCTTTTGGGTTGCATTGTGATAGTAAAATATTGTGAATTGACTATATGTAATCCATGTTTTAAAACTGAACTTAAGAAATCATGTTTGAACTTTGTTGGTTAATTCCTGCAGCCAAATGGTTTGTCCCTATGATAGGCGGATTATTTAGGATGATTTCATATGTGAGTTAATGAATGTATTAGTTAAGTAAGACAAATATGCATGTCCTTGTATGTTGTTTCTGTGTTAGTGCAGATAATAATTGATGCTGCAGTGGAGGATTTTCTTTCACGCCTAAGGACTAGAGAATCACGTTCAGATAGTTGGAGGTCAAACTAAAGGAGATTCAAGCGAGCGCAATGTATGGCATAATCAGAGCAGTTGTACTTCACCATGGGAGTTTAACTCTGGTGCATGTTTAATTTGCAAAATATCGCTTTGGCGTGCAAAGACTGTGGTTTGATTTCAGATCCACAGTTCCTGCAGCTAAGCTCTTTGTTATCCCCTTCATCCGATAGCTATCCGCCTCTTCTTCTGGGTGTAACTGGAGTTGTCCATTGTAGTTTATCTTTTCTTTATAATAAGCTCTTCCTTCTTTTTTAAGAGTTAGACAGAATGGAAAGGGATTGAGCAGAGTTTTTGTCATGCATTCTAAATTTTCTCTTTTAGAATATGTAATCATCTTTCAGGAAGAAATGAATAAGAATATGCTATTCTGATCTATTAATAGTTTTGTGCTAAGAGTTTGATATCACTCATCCAAGGGGGCCCACTTAGTGAGTGATCCTATGTTTATGATTATTGAAGTTAGTTTTTACTTAGTTGCAGTAGAAGTTCATGACTGGATTGTTCCTACAGCCACTGGAAATAGATCATTTGACTGTTCCTGCAGCCAAGGCAGAACGGTGTGATTCTTGTTATTTTCATTAGATCATTTCAGCAGAGTTTTGTAAAGCTTTCATTTAGCCTTTTATGATTTCCATTCCTATCTTTCCTGCAGTAATACAAAATAATCATTTAAGGAGCTTAGTGCATATATATTGCAGACCCATTTCAAGTTTTATGTTCCTGGATTGACAACTAAATGAACACCAGCCATGAGAATAGTAAACTCTACCATATGAATGTCCAAACTTCAGATTGAGATTTCAATTAGAGGTATTATTATTGTCATTATAGTTGGGGTAGACACTTTTCATGGAATGTATTCACTGATTTTTTGAAAGAACTAATAAAATTTGCTTCAAATTGTCTCATATTTGTGTTCTCCTTGTTTGTATGAATTGTCTCTATTAAGGATGGGATAATTTATTTCTGCGATTTTGTTGTGGATCTGAAATATGTTTACAAGTTTTTTTTAAGGAAAAGATTAAAGTTTGTAAGGGTATTTCAACAAATTGGGAGGTGCAATGGTGATCAGTAATTAGAATCTGAGGTGATTTATAGGCTCACATTTATGTCATGCACGGATGTTTAAGGTCCAGTAGTTGAATCTTGGAAATTTCATAGAAATATTCAGATATGTTGCAATATGAATTTGTTACCTTGGATTAGGCACCAATCTTTAGCAATAAAAGTGAATTTTAGACACCATTTTAATTACATTAAACCCATTTTCCTTTTTCTATTCATAAGAGTAGGTGGAGAGTATAATTCACTCTCAATTGTGCTAAGTTGTGTTAAATAACTCTGGATCTAGCCAGATCAAGGTTAAATATAGGTAGTTTGGTTAATCTTCATTGAGAGTTAGCTGCATTTCTACAATATTTGCCACAATTTCATCAGTATCTTTAAATATTGCAAAGGGTCACTCCCTAGGTCCTGCAAAGCCTAAAGAGCAAGAGATCTTTCAACCTTCAAGTTGAAATCTCATTCATTGGCCACTTTTTTTAAGGTCTGTTGATTGAAGTTGGCTAATTCATAGGAAATCTTCAAGAAAATGGTTGGAAACACGAGCATGCTTGATCCAACCCTATTTAACATTCATTTCTAGCTTCTCCTTCCCATTTTGGACCTCAAGTCCCAATTTGAGGGCACATTGGAGGGAGCATGGCACCTAAGGTGGCCCGCTCTTGGGAGCAAGAAAATCAAGGCGCCTTTCTCCCCAATGTTTGGGCCCAAACTTTAACCACTTAATGGTCAACTTGGTTGAGCGAGAAATATTTTCCCGTGTCAACTTGCTTTGAGTTTTGCACCCTGAAATGCTTAGGAGAGGTTTATAAGCAAGGTATCCTTCCTCATTTTAGAGAGATAAGAGAGAGGTTGGAAATAAGATGATGTTATGATACCAATTTCACATCTCATGTCCTCAAGAGAAATACATTAAGCATCAAGGCAGTGAAGATTAGGAGTATTTTGTAGATCTGTGCATTTGTGATGACATCCATGGTCTTCTATTCCTGGAGTCAACTATATTCAAATCAACATCAACATCTTCATGAAAAATTTTACATCAAGAAGGTTTATGAAGGTATAAACATTCCATTTTTAGTTCTAGCCTCTACTACCTAACAACGCGCTTTTAGTTCAATTCAATTTCAAGGTTAAATCCTAAAACTGAGGTTTGACTTAGGAAAACCCCTCTACCCAACATTTTCTCTCTTTTCTGTGTGCAAGAACAAGTATAGAGCAAGTAGAAGGAGATCTATAATCTATAATTCATCGAAGCTGAAAATACCAAGAGCAGGCCAAGTAGGGCACCTTAGTCTCAGGAGCAGGTCGAGCTAGGTGCCTTGCTCCCTCCAATTTTGCCTAAAATTCAGATTGCAGGTTAGTTACAATCTACTTTGGAAGTTTTTTTGGAATCAGTTTGCTAGTTCACTATCTTCCAGTGTGCATGCTAAAACTATCATTTCAACCTATTTTACTTGCTTCTTGCATTCTTCATTTATAGTTTGCATATTCATATTCCTCCAAAGTGAAGGGTCATTGCATCCACTTTGTGCTTAAGTCATCTTGAGCCTCATGGATCATTCTCCTTCCAATGTGACCGGTAGGCACGCAATAGATTCCTTGTTTGCATGCATGGACTTGTGAATCTTATTTTGTCCACCCCACACTATCATGAATCTACAAGTTGTCATGTTGAATATCTCCAACAAGGAATTTACATACTTACTATGGCTTAAACAGAGATTTCTATTAGTTTTGTATCTTCTGATCTCCATTCCCAGGATGTACCTAGTTGCACCTAAGTCTTTCATCTTGAACTATGCTGACAACTGAGACTTCAAGTTAGAAATAAAAAATCCATTCCCAAAGAGTAACACATCATCCACATATAATGCAATAATGAGTGCAACCATTATTAGTTTTGAAATAAACACAACCATCAAATTTAGACCTTTGAAATTCCAAACTCAACACATAGGTATCAAACTTTTGGTACCATATACTAATAGATTATTTCAAACCATTCAAAGACTTTTTCAATTTGCAAATGAGATTTTCTTTACCTTTTACCATCAAATGCTCTAGTTGTGACATATAGATTTCTTCCTCCAAATCACCATGAAAGAATGTTGTCTTCACGTCCATCTTCTTGATTTCTCAATAATAGGTTATAACAAGTGATAACAGGAATTGAATGCATGTCAAATTTGCAATAGGAGAGAAAATATCACCATAATGTATTCCCTCAACTTGGGAAGACCCCTTTGTGACCAATTGTGCTTTATGCTTCTCAACATAACATCAAGACTATACTTTATATTGAACACCCATTTACATCCCATGGGCTTATGTCCTTCAATCAAAGCTACTAGATCCCATGTATTATTCTTCTTAAAATAAGCCATCTCTTCTTCCAGGGCTTTCATCCATGAATCTACATCACTCATACTCATAGCCTCTAACAATACTAGGTTCATTAGTATTAGTAATTGTAGTGTCATAAAATTGCGACCTTGCAATTTTCGACCGCATTTGGGTCTTTGCATTGGCGGATGAATCCCTAAGCCTGATTGGAGACCCGAGACATGCTCAAACATCAGAAACTTGCATTTTCTGCCCCTGCACTGCCTTTATGTCACTATCTATCCTAAATCAGGGCAGGACAGAGGCATGGCGCCCCTGTCCCTACCCTACTTTGGGCCTCTCTTGACCAAATCCTGAATTGGGCTTGTCAATTGTGAGTGGGAAAAAGTTTTCCTATGTTGGCCTAAGATGGAAAATCAGTTAAAACCCTCTAATTGGCAAGTATATAACGAGCATTTCCCCTTCTATTTGCATAAGCTCGGAAGTGAAGTCCATAAGCAAAAATTAAGTTCAAGAAGCGAAATCAAGCATATACGATCATAAGGAAAAATTTGCAAGCGACATTGTCATCAAGCATTCAAGCATTCAAACATCCCTTGAAGCATTGAGCATTTCAAGTCTCCTTTGAAGGCTAGGTGTTGCATTCAAGTCAAGGATTCAACCATTGAAGAGGAGATCTCTACCTATCCTTTCAATCAATTCTATCAACATTTCAATTGCATCCTCTCTTGAGGTGAACTTTACTTCAAACACTTCCTTTCATTTACTTGCAAGTATATTCAATCACTTGGTTAATTCCAAAATGGGGTTTGACCTGAAGGCAAACCCCCAATCCCAACAACATTTCCTCTCTTTTATGTGTGTAGGTTGCAGGTGCGCATCTGTAATTGCAGGTTTAGACTCCATTTTCAGAGACGGAAAAACCCTTTTCAGCACGCAGATTTTTCGGATGACCAAGTACACTTTCAACCCGGTCCTAGCAACTTTTGCTCAAATTTGTAGGGGAGCTTCATCTCAACATCTTACTACTAATTGCATGTGCAAAGCTTCATCCTGCATTTCTATCTCAAGATATAATTGTTTCTTTGTCATCTTTACAATTAGTCTCCATTCGCTTAATTCAACTTGTCTATTTTAAAAGAGGGTTACTATACTTTCCAAATTTATTTCAAATTCCCTACAATTCACTTAGCATTCAATCTCTTTCCATTGAGATTGGATCTAGTGAATTCAACCACCTCTTTTAAATGTAATGTGCGTGAGAAGTTGAAGGAAATCCTTTGTGAAACTTTTACTCCTTTCTTGAGGAGGGTAAAGTTTTCCACCTAATCTCCTCTCATCACTTTTCACCACATTACAGTAATTAAAGCAAAAATACAACTAGAATCTAACATAACCAAACCTATTTGATTGTCGTCTAATTCTTGCATACCTCCTCAAAGGCTAAGGTTGAAGTTCTTATTCTTCTAAACTTTCAGAGGTACTAGATCTATCCTCATCATCAGGTCCATTAGGAGCTCGTAGTTCCTCTTTCTTAGGGGTAGAAGGAACCTGAACTACCTCCTTCTTCTAGCTCTACTCTTTCCCTAATTGCAACTCAATAGTGAAAGGTTTCATCTCTTTAAAGATAACGCTTCTTCTACAAAGAATCGTCTTTGTCACCAGATCCCAAAGCTCTTACCCTTTTACACCGACACCATAGTTAATGAAGATGCACTTAACTAGATTGTTCTCCAACTTAGACCTTTTCTCATTCAACACATGAGCATATGCCTCACAACAAAATACTCTAATATGCCTCATTTAAGGCTTCTTTCCTAACCACACCTTCGTGGGTGTCTTATCAACAAGTGTTAATGTATGAGATCTGTTTACCAGATAGCAAGCATGAGCTACAACTTCAACCCAAAACTTTTGTTTGAGGTCAACACCACTAAGAATACTCTAAGCCATCTCCATCAATGTCTTGTTCATTCTCTCTACAACTCCATTCTACTAATGGATGTACTAAATTGTCTTATTCTTCTCAATCCCATGGTCCTTACAAAACCTATCAAAATCTATTGAACAAAACTCACCACCATTATCAATCCTCAAACACTTCATCTTTCTATAAGTCAAATTTTCAACAAGAGCCTTAACTCCTTAAACTGACTAAAGATTTCAAATTTGGTTCTAAGAAAATAAACAAATTCCCTTCTACTATAGTGACCAATCAATGATACAAAATACAAAGATTTAGAAATCAAAGGAACATTAATATGACCAAAAACATGAAAATGTATCATCCAACAACCCATAACATTTGGGAGAACTATAGTAAAAGTGAGCACAGTTTTTCTTCCCATATATGCAACGTTCACAAAAATTTACTGAAGATTACAATCATCAAACCCCTCAAAGAGGCATTTATTTTTAGTGCTTTAAGACCCTTCTCACCAATGCGGTCAAGTCTTTGGTGCCATAACATTTCCTTCTCCACTAGGAATTTCATCTCCAAAGCATTGGCACCTTTAGATACCAAAAAAGAATGACCATCAAATGTAGAAGCAACAAGCCCCTTTACAAATCAATCTAACAGTAGGGATGAAGAATCTAAAGCTCCCTCCACAAAAGTACTATTGCACTGTACAATGAATCCATCCAATATATACAAGGTGCCAATTTGAATGCCCTTAGCAAGCACTATGGTTCCCTTTGGTCATCTTTCATTCATCATGTGAGAAAACAACCTACACACCCACATAATTTAATTTACTTACAGAAAGTAGGTTCCATGCAAAATCCAATATATGTATAACACCATCAATCCCCTTCACTTTTACACCAAGGAATCTAATTTTAACTCTTCCAAAGCCAACAATATTCAAATGAGAGACATCATCGAGATGCACCTTCCTACCAACATATTTTTAATACTCAGTGAGACAGTCCCTATGTGAGGTCATGTGGAATGATGCACTCAAATCTATCAACCACACATCTTTTGATTCATGCATTTCCAAGGTTGTGACAAAGGCTTCACCATCATCCTAAGTCAATTTGTCTAAATCTATAACAGAGGGGTTTCTTTTCTTCTTGTTTTTCTCCTCCTTATATTCTTTACGAAAATGACAAGTTTTGCCATAGTTCCAACACTTCACCTTAGACTTTCTAGGAAACTTATATCTCCATAAGATTCAGATCTACCTCTTTCATCTTTCTTTTCCTTCTTATTGTCTTTCTCTTTCGATCTTCAACGAACCACAAGAGCCTCCTTAGCTAACTCAAAAAAAAAGTTAATCTTTTTAGAAAGTAATAATGCAACCACCTCATCCATCTTGAACTTGGTCATGGTACTCTAATATTTATTACAAGGTTGCTCCCTGTATCCAAAAAAGAACATTACAAAAGCATGTAACAATTCTCCCCCTCTATCTTGCCACCAATAGAACCCAACTGAGCATCTATCATGTTGAATGAATTTAGATGATTGACAACCGATCCTCCTGCCATCCTAAAAGAACATATTTTTTTCTTAGGAATAACTTGTTTACTAGGGATTTAGCTTGATAAACATCTTCATGTTTATTTCAAAGATCTTTTGCACTCTTCTCTTCATGGACATATAATAGAGCGAAGTTTTCCAAATGAAGCCTTATGAGACCTATAGATCTTCAATCCATCATATCCCAAACATCCTAGGTCATGGTAATCGATTTTATTTTGGATACTATAACCCATAGATCTCAATCTACAAGCATATCCTCCATTTTCAACTTCCACAATTTAAATTTGTTGCCATTAAACTTCTCCATCTCTTTTTTCTAGATGTGCTTGTCATTTCTCTCTTGCAACAAGGTTATAAAATACTCTGCAACAAGCTCCCAATCAAATGAAGATTAGTCCAAAAAAACCCAATGGGACCAAAACTAGCCAGACTCTAATACCAACTAAAAGGAAGCAAGGTAGATGGAAGTGCTTCTTACACCAATCTAATGAGAAGAGATAGTGCAATTTTTTCTTAAAATTTTTAATAGTTTCAGTAATGAGATGCACATAAAACAATAAAACAACATGCAAAAAAGCATTATACCATAACAAAATATATATTGTGGGGAAAACCCTTTTGAGACAAAACCCCACATTGCAAAAGATTGCTCAATGTATTAGGATAAATAATGGTTTTACAATCACTTGCAAATAAATTCATATTCCCATGCATTTATAGTGTCACTATTTGGAGCTATTTTGGCAGCATGACATTACCTACAAATTACAAATACATAATGCTCTACAAGATATCCAATAATAGACTACAAGAAAAGAGGAAGCTTCTAGAGCAAGTCAAGAGAGATCAGCGTCCAAATGCATGTGACACATTTTTAAAACATTTATAAGTATGCAAATGACACTTGCAAATCATTCTCTAACCCTCCTACATACCTCCAAACTTGGGCACCCAAGATTTTCCATAAATAAGTATGACAAATGCTCTTACACACCTTAGAATTGTCGTAGAATCTATCATAAATAATATCACTTACAATTGTAAGAAAATCCATCATAACGGACTATTAATAGTTGATCCTCTTACAACTGATCATTACCCATCTTGGGCACCTACCTCCTCCATGCAAATATTTCTTGTGGCTCTTGTCCATTCTATCATATAATAAAGTTCTTACATGTCATAACTTGTCATAGGAATCTGACATTCATCATAATTTGTCATAAACTCTTACATGTTGCTTAAAATGGTGACACATGGCAAATAATCTCTACCACTTAGTGGGATGCCTTCCTACTCATGTGAAGACAAAATCATCTTTGTCACCTCCAAGCACGATGATAACTCATCGTGCCAAGTATCACTAAAAGAAGAAATAGGATGTGCAAGAAAACACAAATGTAGGCATAAATAAATACGATTTAATAAGAAAATCAATATGCTAGAAAATACTAAGGTTGAGACACCTTAATTCCCAACACTACCAAAAACTCCATATCAGACCATTTATAACACCTACAACCCTTTTACACAATTATTAGTAGCCTATCAAATATTCTTCACTTAGACTACTTTTTGAACCCTCTCTTGCATGTTCTTACATACTCTAACAGATATTATAGATTTTCTTATGCATCTTAAAATGTCATAAATGCTCTTACACATCTTACATGACATAGATGATCTCTTACACACATCATAGTAAAAATGCCAAGTGATGCACATTATCATTTGAGGAACCTCAAGATTCCTCCCAAGTGGCATCGTTTTCCATAAAGGCCCAAATATTAAAATGTACTTCAAATATTAAATAATTACAATGTTACAAAGATTTGCAAGGTGTACAACACCTAATCTTAACACTCTTTTCTCAAGCATTTTATTGTTCTATGTCATTTGTTAGAGTTAAAAATTATTAATTATTTATTTAATTATTAGTCTATTATACTCTGCGCTTAAGCTAAACTTAGGAATCTTATAATCCTTTAGGGTTTCTAGTATCCTTTTATAAGGATTCTCTCTTTGTAATTTGTAATTGTATTGCATTATTCTTTCACAATCAATATGACTCCTCTTTTCTGGATCATTGAATTATGGCCTCCATAGCTTTATTTTTGTTTCTCTTCTTTTGTGACAGGTTTGCATGCAGGTGATCCTTGGGAGTTGTAGTGTTGATTTTTCCTCAACACCTATATGGTATTAGAGCTCCAGATCTACTGCTGCTTGTTCTTATTTTTTGAAGAATTTTTTGGAGCTTTGATAAATTTAAGAGGTTTTCTATTGGATCTGGGGGTAGCCTTCTTTTTTGTGCATTTCGGAGTCAAACGGAACACTCAAATGTGCTCAAAGAACCCAAAAACCCCTATTTTCATATATAATTTGTCCAATTTGGACAAAGTTGACTTCTGGGGCAATTTTTATTTTTTTTGCTCAAGGTCGTACAATGCCCTTCTGCACGCAGATCAAGACGAAAAATCAAAAAAAAAAATTAGGCAGTTTAACATCGTGCCCAGGCCAATGCGGTTCCCTAACCGCCACGGTGACCATAGCCACCATAGCGCTTGCTGTTGTTGACGGTTCTCTTGTCGTCGTGGCCATCAATAGGTCTAGCGGTCCGTTAACCACTGTGGCCAGCAATAACCACCATCGCTAACCGCTAGCGGTTCGATTGCCGACCGCAGTCCACCACCACGGACCACCAACCGGCCACCACCACTGCTACCCGTGCACCCCGATCCACTGCCTCTACTCCGCCTACATGCCACCTTCGTCGACAGATCCGCCCAATCACCACTCAGGCCCCTCTAGCAAGCCTTTTGGATAGGGGGGTGGTTTTTTCACCCTAACTTGGGCAAACAGAGTCATTTTTTGGAAAACATTATATCATCGGAAAGCTCTCTTTGCACTCTTTTCAGATCTGGATGTTTGATCCTTTTTTTTTGTTGTTTTGATGTCTTTTTTTGACGTCAAAACCTGAAGTTATTTCTTGCACTCTGGGAGGCATATCTTGAGCATCCGAACTCTTTTTTTGGCACAAGAGATATTGTTGGAAAGCTGGCTCTATGCACTTTCCAATGGTATGGGTCTTCTTTCCAGATTCTACTCCTGTTTCATTTTATTCAGTGTTTTGCATTTATGCACTCTAGTGAATATCTTGGATGTTTCAGCTCCTGGGATCCTTTTCTTTGTGTGGGATGACTCATCTTTGGCTATTATTTCTATTTCCAGCCTTTTGTATTCTTTGAGCATTGTATGCATCATTTTGTAAGCTTTTTTCCTTTTTGCAAACGCACTGAGATAAAGTGCCACTATGCCTTGCATGCTTGGGATATTGCACATCTTGGCCTTATTGTACTCGCACTCCATTATAAAGTGCCATGGGGGGTTTGATGTTTTCCTTTGTTTGCCATCTACCTTTGTCACGTGAGTGTTCCTTCCATGACATTAGCCTCATGATGTGTGTCAAGTGAGTGTTCCTTCCACGACACTAGCCTTTATATGTGTTTGTACTTTCTATTGCACTCTCGATGTTCCTAGTTCTTCGTCATGTAGTTTTTCTTGGCATTCAGTTTTAGCGTACATGTCCCCTCTCCCTTGTCAGCATTATGGGGGGTTTCTCCTGTTGGTTGTTGGTTCTAATGCTTCCTTGGTTCGTTGGAGTGAGTTGTGTATTCAGTATTTGTTCCTATGTACTAGGCGGATGCAGTGGCTGGTTACCTATGCATTTCGGTGAGATGGATCATTTACCATATGGACACTCTTTCATTTCTATTTTTCGAGGCAACCTTCCATCTTCAATTGATCATCTCTTCAGACTTTGGTGTTTTGCCATCTGTATCTTCGATTTCAATTGTTTGCCTTTGTGTGCCATCTGATTCAAGTAGTGTTATTTGAGGGCACTCATGCAGATTACAGACTTCTCTACCTGATCATCTTCTATTTCAGTGGAGGTTCTTCAAATCGACAGTTATTCTTCGATGGTGTTTGTAGCTTCATGCTTCAGTGGTGTTCTTCATGTTCATCCTTTGTTCCTTTTTTTTCTGGGACATTCTCTTGTTTGGAGGCTTCTTTAGTTCTTCACTTGTATTTCTTTCTTTAGGAGAGGAGTTTTTCCCATGAGGTTTTCTCCTTTTCTCCAGTTGTGAGAGATCTTTTGTACTTGGGTACCTCATCAGGCCTAGTTGTCAGGACCCATTGTTACTTTCATGAATTTTGTGTACATGCATTTTTTAGTCCTTAGTTGTTTTTAGCTACTCCCTAAGTTCATCTTAAGGGGGGTTGTTAGAGTTATCATGTTGTGGCTAATAATTATTTATTTAATTATTAGCCTATTATGCTCTACGCTTAAGCTAAACTTAGGCATCTTATAATCCTTTAGGGTTTCTAGTATCCTTTTAAAGGGATTCTCTCTTTGTAATTTGTAATTGTAGTGCATTATTCTTGCACAATTAATATGACTCCTCTTTTCTGGATCATTGAATTTTGGCCTCCATAGCTTTGTTTTTGCTTCTCTTCTTCTATGACAGGTTCTATGCCATTATTGAGCTTATGCTTTGTTATAGGTGCTTTCATTCTCCTTTCACCTTCTATATTATATCTTATGTCTTGCATGGCTCTCACATGTTTCTTTGGTTTATGATGCGTGTTATGTTTTCCTCACCAAGGGACTATCTAGCATTTTGGCTACCATTGTTTCACCATTGCCCACACTATTTTGCTAACATGGGAGGTTCTTATGAACCGTTCTTACATATGCTTTCATGATTATATCTTGCTATCTAATCGTATGCTTGTTGCACAATGATATTTTTGACATTATAACATGGTTATGGACTTTAGGTGATCATATCTTTACACAAATGCCTTTATCTTCCCCTCCAATTCCTTGCATAATTTACATGTGATTAATTGGAAAGAAGCATTTATAGTAGAATACTTTTTCATGCAACACATATTTTTTCATTATCATAGTGGTTGTCCAAGGGTCATGTATCCAACATAACACTATGTTTAGTTATGATGGCTCCTTCATAGCCCTGCATCATTCTTTTTTGTTTGTGTTGGGCCTTCCAAACCATAAATCACTCTCTCTTGGTTATGGTGGATACTTCACACAGCTACATCACTGTATTTTGCTTATGATAGTTCCTTCATAGTCCTACATCACTTCTTTTGGTATGATAACTCCTTCACTACATTTCACCTTTCTCTTTAGGTTAAAGTGATATGCTCACAATCTTACACTTGCCTTTTATGTTTTGTTATCATCAAATTGTTGTTTACACTTGTGTTAAATTTTTGTTGCAAGTTACTCATAGAATTTTGTGTTTGCAAGTTGAAGATGAAATTATCATTACAAGGAGCGCATTTGAATCACAATCAATATCCATACCCCTTATATGTGTACTACTCATTTATTTTCATTTCAGTTATTTCTTTACTTTGACATGCATAATTCATAATAGTTCACATACAAGTCAAAGTGAGGGCAAAATATAAGGACTAGCACTTTATCCCATTCATTTTTTATCCACTTTGATACTTTGATCCTAATGTGATAGTTGTGTCCCAATGGCATAATTTTGTGCGAGTGTTGGCATCCAACTTGTACTTTATTAAATTGTATCATTATTCCCAATTATCTTGGCCCAACCTTATGTTTGTTGTTTTTTGTCCAAATTCAAGACTACAATTGTATCCCTAGATGTGGTTTAGAATTGCACGCTGCACTAAACCTTAAATCTCCAAATTCATATTTAAACATGGGCCCAAGACAACTTGATTTTAGCTACTCATTTCCTACCAACTCATAACATCCAACTTTGTGATACTTTGATGCTAATGTGATAGTCTTGTGACCCAATGGCATAATTTTGTACAAGTGTTGGCATCCAACTTGTACTTTATTTGATTATGTCATTATTCCCAATTATCTTGGCCCAAACCTTATGTTTGTTGAACTTCTTGTCCAAATTCAATACTACAATTGTAGTCCTAGATGTAGTTTAAAATTGCACATCTTGCACTAAACTTGAAATCTCCAAATTCAAATTTAAACATGGGCCCAAGCCAACTTGCTTCCAACCACTCATTTCCACATTAAGGTGTTGTATAAAAAATACAAAGCCTAGTTCATTGTAAGCATCCATACACATCATCTCATAACATCGCCATTCGATCTCAAGAGCATTTAGAGCATTAACTCTATCAACAATTGCAAATCATAAGGATGGAAATAGGTATTTACATTTTTGTTTGGCATGTCTTCCAACTTGTCCCAAATCCTTGAGTTGATCAAGGAACTTGACTAAGGTGCAAGATGGGAAGCTACATCAAGAGTGTTTCTTTAAATATTAAAGGCAAATAGAATTTAGCAGATCATAGTGTAAAGATGAAGGCTACATAGAAAGTTCAAATTTGCAAAAATATGATCAAGGCCATAGGTGCAAAGATACTACATAGTAAAGGTTAGTTTCCAATTTGTCAACAATCACAAATTTGATAGAAAATTTTTAAATTGGATCTCAAAACATGAGATGCAATAGAATGTCCATTATCTTATAGCAAGCTAAGTCTAGGGTACCATGCGAGGGACTTCATGGTCTATTTTGAAGGAACTAGGAATAAAAATGTAACAAAAAAATATGTTACAAGATTAATTAGAATGTTTCTCTCAATAATCTACTTTTTGGCTTGAATATTTGAGTAGGTGCATTTGGGGTGGGGATAAAAATTTTCCACCAACTTAAAGTTTTTTTTCTACCACTTGTCAACCATCTCTAGTTTTTAAATTCCCAACAATTTATTTATTATTATTTTATATTTATTTACTCTTGAATTGAATATGCAAAATAATAGAATTCAGGACATCACCAGCTTTCATAAATTTTGGAGCTTAAACTGCACTATGAAATTCATAAGATCACCCACTTAAAAATATTCCTAAAAAATCTCAACAACATCCACTAAAATATTTTTAAAAGCTCCCTCCATGATACCCACCCTAAGTAAACATTTCTATTCCCAATAATTTATTTTTTATTATTTTATATTTATTTACTCTTGAATTGAACATGCAAAATAATAAAATTCATGGGACTAACCAGCTTTCATAAAATTTGGAACTTAAATTGCACTACAAAATTCATAAGATTGCTCACTTTAAAATATTCCTAAAAAATTACAACATCATCCCCTAACAATTTTTAGGAAGCTCCCTCCATGATACCCCAGCCTAAGTAATCATTCATATTTCTTTTAAGCATTTATAATATTTATTTCCATAAATATTCCATTGCTTGTTTCTAGATTTAGGCGATATAACTATGTAAGTCATTTGTTTTTTATATTAAAAACAACAAACAAAAGGGTGTTGACCCTATACAAAGACATGCCAAAAAGGCCACAAACAATTGGTCAAGAACAAACCTCTCACAGCAAAGGCCAAAACAGACCACTTACAACACACTAGCAAAATAGCTAGTAACCCACATGAAAGGTGGGTAGAACAAACACCCACAACCCAAGGGAGAGTTTGGGGAGGGGGAAGAACGATCTTTCCTCCTCTGACGAACAACGGTACAAGCAATACTATTATTTGGAGCACCATCACAAGGGAGGCCAAGAGGGGGGAACCCCGAAGTGAGACTGTTAGGTCCCGGAGACAACTGAGAGGGGGGGTGTGAATCAGTTGTCAAATAAATTTAAACCAAAAACAATTTAACCAACTTAATGCTTAATACCAGTAAACCAATTAAGTATGTCGGTAGACAGTTATAATAGTTAATTGCTATGCCGGTAAGGATTAGTGCATGAAACATAAACACAAAGTCATCCACAACACATAACACCAATATTTGTACGTGGAAACCCTGTAAGGGGAAAAACCATGGTGGGAAACCTTACCCACAATCAGATGATACTACTGCAGATAGTAAGTGTACATAAATGGGGTCTGCACATGCAGAAAGACCAACAGCCTAGAGCTCACTGCTCAATCACAAAATGGGAGTCACACTGACTACAGTTGGATGGTTAAATCTAATAAGAATGTACTGCACAAAATAGCATCTTCATATGTTGGATTCAATACCGGTGTAATGCTGATATGCTTTCACAAAAACCCTCCTTCAAGCTTCAAATGATGTCTGTGTGTATAGCTCTGCTTAATCTCGCATATACCTTCACACAATCCTTTTTCGCATTCCACATTTGATCTTACAAATAAGATCTTCCATTTATATCATAACCTAAGACCAATTTTAGTAGGTCGGCTCTACAAGATATTACAATAAAAACATTTTACAAATAATACAATAATCGATGCAATAACCGATTGAACATGTCGATTTGATGCATTTACAACAATAATTAATCATCTCCATAGCGTGCCATGTTGATCTGGAAAAGATAAACCTGTCGGTGTAACCCTATACCTATTTGCCGGTAACAACAAATATGCAACTATGAATATACCAATGAACAAAAATCCATGACAAGATGTTCAAACGATGTCTTCGACATAACCATGTGTCTTCCATGCCATTCCAAGTGCAGGTGATCATTATATCTTGCCGGTGTACCAAATACCAATAACTATGCAATAGTTGCTTGTCGGTGAATGTTGTTGGATCTCCGAAGTGCCAGAGTTGATAAGAGTTTAGTAGGTGTTGACATCAATGACAAAACCATACCAAAATACCAACAATCTCCCCCTTTGGCATTGATGGCAACACAAAATGAAAAAACCATCAAAGTGCCAAAACAGAAATGCCAAGTACCAATAAGATTATAACCAGAAAGTAATAGTCTCTCCTAAATAACAATTTCTCCCCCTGGGAGCAACATGTGTTTTCCTTGTGTTTCTCAAAGTTTTTCCATACCAATCTCTCCCCAAAAGATAATAAAGACAATGTGTTTTTCCATAGATATCTCTCCCCCTTTGACATCAAATGCCAAAGTTACAATAAAACCAAGTTCATATACAAAATACCAATCAATTCAGTATAGCAACTACTCCCCCTGAGAAGTAGCTTCCTCATCAAAGACCAGAATAAAAGATTTCTCTGTTAATTCTATCGATTGATGACAATCATCAACTGTCTAAGTCTCTACCGGTGGTGGTATGACTCCAAGCTGATCTCTGAGATATTCAAAAGTCTCTTTAGGCAAAGGTTTAGTGAAAATATCTGCAATCTGCTCTTTAGTATTCACATAAACCAGTTTTATCTCCTTTGCTTCAACATTTTCCCTTAGAAAATTCAATTTGATAGAAACATGTTTGGTTTTAAAATGTAATACCAGATTCTTAGATATATCAATTGCTGCAGTGTTATCACAATAGATAGTAATAGGTTCCTTGTATTTTACCTTTATGTCTTTCAACATTTGCTTAAGCCATAGTACTTGTGTATAGTTAGTTGCTGCTGCAACATATTCTGATTCTGCTGTTAATAAAGATGTACAACTTTGTTTCTTACTCAACCAAAAAACTAATATGTTTCCAAGAAAGAATGTTCTGTCAGTGGTGCTTTTTCTATCATCCACATCTCCTGCCCAATTTGCATCTGTGTATGCACATAATTCAAAGTTTTTATCTCTAGGATACCATAATCCAAGATTTATAGTGCCTTGTAAGTACCGGAAAATCATTTTTACTGCTGATTCATGATTTTCTCTAGGATTACTTTGAAATCTTGAAACAATACATACTGCAGTCATAATATCAGGTCTGGTTTGTGTCAAATACAGTAAACCTCCTATCATAGATTTGCATCTAGTTGGATTAACAAGTGTAGATTCATCCCTTTGTGATAATTTGTCATTTGTTGTCATAGGTGTGCTTACCGGTTTAGAGTTCTTCATCTCAAATTTCTTTAGTAACTCTTTTAAGTATTTGGATTGACTCAAGAATATACATTTATCAGTCTGTGAAATCTGCAATCCTAAAAAGAATTTTATTTCTCCAATCATAGACATTTCAAATTCTTGTTGCATTTTAATAGAAAATTCCTTACATAATCCATCTTCTCTTCCAAAGATTATGTCATCAACAAATACTTCTATAATCAAGATGTCATCATTAGTTACTTTATAATATAAATTGTTGTCTGCATTTCCTTTAGTAAAACCAATATTTAAAAGATACTTATCCAATCTTGCATACCAAGCTCTTGGAGCTTGTTTTAGTCCATACAGAGCTTTTCTTAACCTACAAACCATATCATTGTCATCTGTCAAAGAAAATCCATCAGGTTGTTCAATGTATACTTCCTCTTCAAGATCTTCATTCAAAAATGCACATTTAATATCCATTTGATAAACTTTGTAGTTCTTGTGTGCTGCAAAAGCCAAAAATAATCTGACTACCTCAATTCTAGCTACCAGTGCAAAGGTTTCATTGTAATCAATTCCTTCCTTCTGAGAATATCCCTTACACACTAGTCTTGCTTTATTTCTGACAACCTTACCATCTTCATTAAGTTTGTTTCTAAATACCCATTTGGTTCTAATTACATTTTTATCTTTAGGTCGGGGAACTAATGTCCAAGTGTTGTTTTTCTCAATTTGTTCTAATTCTTCTTCTATAGCTTTAATCCAAAATTTATCTTCACATGCCTCATTAACAGATGATGGTTCAATTTGAAAAATACAACATACCTCTTCATTTGTCAATCTTCCTCTTGTCATAACTCCTTTAAACTTGTTTCCAATTATCTAATCTTTAGAATGATTCAGTCTTACATACCGGGGTGTCTTTGTTTGATATTGCTCCTCAATTACTGTGGAACCCTTAGATGATACCGAGGTAACTGGATCTTCATTTTGTACCGGTGGATTTAGAGTAGGTTCATTTGTCAAAATTTATGTTGCCGGTTCAGAGTCTATATATCTTGAAGTTCCTCTGAATTGTTCATCAATCTTTACATGTGTACTCTCAACAATTTTCTGCAATCTCTTGTTAAAACATCTATATGCTTTGCTCTTAGATGAATAACCAAGAAATATTCCTTCATCACTTCTAGGATCAAATTTGCCAATATACTCATCTCTTCTGATATAACATTTACTTCCAAAAATTCTGAAATACTTAAGAGTAGGAGTATTACCAAACCATAGTTCATGAGGGGTCTTACCGGTTTCACCTTTGATGTGAACTTTGTTAAATGTATAGACCGTTGTACTGAATGCTTCTCTCCAATACACATGTGGTAGGTTTGCTTCTGATAACATACTTCTTGCTACATCCAAGATAGTTCTGTTTTTCCTTTCAACAACTCCATTCTGTTGTGGTGTCCGAGGTGCTGATAGTTGTCTTCTAATTCCATTCACTTCACAGAATGTATTAAATTCCTTAGATGTAAATTCACGTCCTTGATCTGATCTTAAACATTTGATTTTCTTACCAGTTTCATTTTCTACCATTGCTTTGAACAGTTTGAACTTTCCAAGTGCTTATGATTTTTCTCTAAGAAAAGTAACCCAACACATTCTAGAATAGTCATCAATAATTAGCATGAAATATCTATCACCTTGTAAGCTTTTAGTTCTAGCTGGACCACATAAATCAGTGTGAATCAAATCAAGAGCATTATTTAATTTTTTTGGAATACTTTTGAAACTAGCTCTAACTTGTTTTCCAAATTGACATTCCTTACATACTGTATTCTGAGGTTTGACAATTTTAGGTAAATCTCTAACTGCCTTAGTAGTACTGATCTTTACCATGCAATCAAAATTTACATGACAGAGTCTCTTATGCCATAACCAACTTTCATCTATATGTGCAATTAAGCATGTATTTTCATTGTTATTCAAATGAAAGATATTACCTCTAGTCTGATTACCGGTTGCAATTTCCAAACCAGATCTATTTATGATTTTGCATTTTCCATTTTTAAATTGTAACTGGAATCCTTTCTCAACTAATTGACCAACACTCAAAAGATTATGTTTTAATCCTTCAACATAGTAGACATTGTCAGTGTTATGCTTACCATCAAGAGATATTGAACCCTTACCTTTGATTGAACAAGCTTTGTCATCTCCAAATCTCACTAAGCCTCCATTGTATTCTTGAAAGTTCAAGAATTTACCTTTGTCTCCTGTCATATGATGTGAGCATCCTGAATCAATGATCCATTCATCCTTTACTTCAACTTTAGCTGCCAGGGCCTGTACTACCGGTTGAGCAGTAGGTGCCGGTTGATCTTCTGTTATAGCAACAAAAACTCATCCATTGTCTGTCAGATCTTCATCAGAATCATCAGTCACACCTTCATCAGCAATGTAACAAGATTTGTCTTTATTCTTCTTAAATTTGTATCTCTGATATTCAAGGTTAGACTTATATGTTCTTCTAGCTTCTTCTCTTAGTCTAGCATGTCTATCAAGGCATCTTGAAGCCATATGACCAATCTTATTGCAGTTAAAACATTTGAAGGGTGCTTTACCTTCATACTTACTTCCAACTGGACCTTTAGGCATTTTCCTTGCAAATAGTGCTTCAAGTTCTTCAAGTTCTTCATTTTCTTTCCTACTTTCTTCAAGTTCTCTTGCATAAAAAGTTTTCCAATCAGATTTGTCAAATGATGGAGCAGATGATGTTGATGCTTTAAAGGCCAAATCTGTCT
Source organism: Cryptomeria japonica (assembly GCF_030272615.1). Lineage (NCBI taxonomy): Eukaryota > Viridiplantae > Streptophyta > Pinopsida > Cupressales > Cupressaceae > Cryptomeria > Cryptomeria japonica. Next base: position 435,792,375 of record NC_081409.1, read on the forward strand.
TTATAGTAGCAACAAGACCAAATTCTTCAATTTCAAAAGCTGAAAGTTTCCCAATCAATGTATCCCTAGTAACTTATGTATTAGGCATTATTCTTAACTCATTTATAGCAGTGACTTTCATTTTATATGCCGGTGGCAATCCTCTTAAAACTTTTGAAACAATTTCATGCTCACTTAAGGTTCCTCCACAACATTTAATACCCAAAACAATTTCATTTACTCTTTCCATAAAAGCAGAAATCCTTTCATCTTCTTCCATTTTCAGATGTTCATACCTGACTCGGAAGCTTTCAAGTTTTGCAATTTTGACTATGGAATCTCCTTCATTCAGTGTTTCCAAATGATCCCAAATAGCTTTAGCAGTAGACCTATCTGATAGTCCCATGATTTGTTGATCTGATAATGCGCTCAAAAGTGTTTATCTTGCTTTGCAATCATTTTCCTCATCTTTTGTCAAGTTAGTTGGACTGGGCTGAACTTGTACAGCAGTAGTATAACCATTCTTTGTAACTTCCCAGATGTCTTTTCAAATGCAATTTAGATGTGTCTCCATTCTGATCTTCCATATGCCATAGTTGGTTCCATCAAGTTTAGGACTGTCCTTCCTGAAATAATTAGTAGACATTGGATCTCCTCAAGCTATTAAACTTCTGCAAAAGAGGACTAAGCTCCGATACCAATTGTTAGGTCCCAGAGACAAGTGAGAGGGGGGGGTGAATCAGTTGTCAAATAAATTTAAACCAAACACAATTTAACTAACTTAATGCTTAATACCGGTAAACCAGTTAAGTATGTCGGTAGACAGTTATAACAGTTAATTGCTATACCAGTAAGGATTAGTGCATGAAACATAAACACAAAGTCATCCACAACACATAACACCAATATTTGTACGTGGAAACCCTGTAAGGGGAAAAACCGCGGTGGGAAACCTTACCCACAATCAGATGATACTACTGCAAATAGTAAGTGTACATAAATGGGGTCTGCACATGCAGAAAGGCCAACAACCTAGAGCTCACTACTCAATCACAAAATGGGAGTCACACTGACTACAGTTGGATGGTTAAATCCAATAAGAATGTACTGCACAAAATAGCATCTTCATATGCTGGATTCAGTACCGATGTAATGCTGATATGCTTTCACAAAAACCCTCCTTCAATCTTCAAATGATGTCTACCTGTATATCTCTACTTAATCTCGCATATACCTTCACACAATCCTTTTTCGCATTCCACATTTGATCTTACAAATAAGATCTTACATTTATACCATAACCTAAAACCAATTTTAGTAGGTCGGCTCTACAAGATATTACAATAAAAACATTTTACAAATAATACAATATCCGATGCAATAACCGATTGAACATGTCGGCTTAATGCATTTACAACAATAATTAATCATCTTCATAGCGTGCCATGTTGATCTGGAAAAGATAAACCTGTCGGTGTAACCCTAGACCTATTTGTCGGTAACAGCAAATATGCAACTATGAATATACCATTGAACAAAACTTCAGTACAAGATGTCCAAACGATGTCTTCGACATAACCATGTGTCTTCCATGCCATTCCAAGTGCCGGTGATCATTATATCTTGTCGGTGTACCAGATACCAGTAACTGTGCAATAGTTACTTGCTTGCCGGTGAATGTTGTTGGATCTCCAAAGTGCCAGAGTTGATAAGAGTTTAGTAGGTGTTGACATCAATGACAAAACCATACCAAAATACCAACAGAGACTGCCAACACCAAGAGTAGTTATTGACCAGGTCGCAAAACCTCCTCCGAAGGCCAGAATGGAATAGGGGCAACAGATGGAAAAGGTTCCACTAGTATAGAGGGGGCCCACCAATAGAAAGAGGTGGAGAAGGATCCATGTGGCCTAAGGAGGCCACACCAAAAGTAGAAGGCAAACCATCATCCAAGAGGGAGTCATCAACAGTGTGTCAATTGCTTTAAGTAATTGATTAACCAAAAACAATAGAAAATAAATTACTTTATTTCTTTTTCGATATCAATAATTGATTATCATGACTCATGCCCATCTCTGAGCCCATAATATCCACCATGTATTTTATGGTGGTATTTTGTAGATGTCTAAGTTACCCTGTTATGTTAGTAAGGGTTAGCAAAATATTTATCTTCTAATATCATATAGGTAGTCCACGTACATTACCAATCTATAAGTCTTGCCTAAAATAATTATATCCACCATGTATTTTATGGCAGTATTTTGCAAATGTCTAAACTAACCTGTTATATCATTTAGGGTGAGCAATACATTTATCTAATAATATTTATGTAGTCTAAGCATGATAATAATCAGTAAGAATTGCTTGGAATCGCCATTTAAACAATCAATCACCACCCCTCAAGGCTCTTAACAGGCACCAACTCTGCCAACATCCAACAAATCAAAAACAAAAGCTGATTTGCAGCTGTTAACTCGAGTACCCTAAGGCTGGAGTCCCATGGAGGGGGGCTTCCTAAAAAGTAGAGCTGGAGCTGCTGAGATTTTTTAGGAAAATTTTAAAGCTGCTGGTCCCATAAATTTTGTAGCGTAGTCCAGCTTAAAAATTTAAGCTCTGCAATTTAAGGAAGCTAGTGGACTCTTAATATAATATATTTGACAAGTGGCAAAGCTAATGGGGCAATTTCTAGCCCCACCCCTTTTTCACCCGCTCAAATTTTCACACCTAAAAAGTAGGAGCTCCTATTTTTTTTGGAAAAGATTCCAAATAATCCTCCATGGCCCCTCATGGAACACCTGCCTAATAGACACTACAACTACCCATAAATAAATAACTAATTACATTAACTATGTTCATTATCCTTCACAATGTATTTCCTTTAAACAAAAAGCATTCTCTTGCTACAATTTTTGCTGGGCATGCTCAAGCTGATTCATTGTCATGCATGAAACCAGTCTCATTAGCATCTGCTAGAATGCTACAGATCAGGGTTTGCAGATCCAGGAAAATTAATTAAAAGGCAATCTTTGAGTGATGGAGATTGTCGTGATATATATGTGTGCAAGTGATGGCAGTATGCAGCACCCACTAGAATTTAGATCAAGTCCTTCCTAGAGTTTATTAGAAGAACCATGTCAACACCACCTGCATCTGGGTTCAGTATGTATGAAAACAATGAACGGATTTTAGTTTGGAGTAGAAATTTTCAGAGCTAAGCACTCAGAGTCCAAATAATGAAAGAAGATTAGGAATAGAATTGTTTATCGATGAAGAAGAATGAAGATCTCTCAGTGCGGAGATTACTTTCTGGATGCCATACTTATAAAATGACCAGCATGATGTGCTGTAATTGTCCCAACTCCCAGCCCAACAAAAGTAATCTACGTAGTTGCCACAACAGTGGCAGATATCTCAGCCACAACTTCAATAATATCCAAATGGGTATTATCTTTTCATCAACTCTGCAAATGTGGATGGGTGGTTTCAGGGACTGTGATACTTTGTTCAGGGATATGCGAAATAAGGGATTCCACGAACTTTGTTCATTGTCAATTATACAGAATGAGCTTGTTGAAAAGTGTTGAGATCAGTAGGGAATAAAAAGTTGGCAGGTGTAAAATCTATACTCCCAGCATGTACCAACTAGGTGCTTTACAAGAGAGAAAGTTGATCCTCGAATTAAAATTGAAAGTAACTCTTAGTCATATGTTGTTGTCTCTGCCCTGATAGACCTGTAGGCAAAATATGGTTATCTACATAAGGCTCCCAAATAGTTTGACAGAATGCCTCAACAAATTTTGGTCTCATTAATAGCAATCACCTAGTCTAGATTTGCTTAACGTTGGTCTAGTATATATTATTTTTCAACAAGTCCATTAGCATCAGCATTTTGGGTTTTATCTTCAGATTCCATAGAGATGGTTTCCTTCCCAAAACTATGGTATCAGAATTCATTCTATCCTTTCAATTAGATTTTGCTAGTCTCCAGCTTAATTTGAGTGCCGTGTATTGGTAAAAGATGATTTGTGAATAGAGGCTGAAATCTCGGGCTTCGAATCACTCAAATCCACACTTGTCTTTGTTATTCATAGAACAATTAGCTACTTCAGGGCCATATCCTATTTAGTTTCGTGAGGGTAACCTGCAAATCCTGTTCTCCCAATGATATTATCACCTTATGAAAATCAATATGCATCTTTTCTACTGTCGTACATATATGCAAATACAATGACAAAAAACTGTAGTTCAACTTACATATACATGTTGTATTCTTCTCTAGCTAATTATATTTGATAATCTCCCTATGCAATTTTTCTAGTGGCATACATTTTTGCTAGTACGGTTATATAAAAAAAATCTATTTGCTAGTACAATTATATGTAAAATTACTCCTACATATATAAATTCTAATAACTCTATAAACCTAAACGACAAAACCGTGATAAGATAGCAACAGCTTTCCAAATCAAATGACGAAAGAGATTGTGATTGTAATAAACAGACTAACAATCCAAGTAAACAATTGGTTTGTGAAGCCTCACTGGAAATCTCCAACCATATTGGAAACAGAAATCCACGTGGGTAATTATAAACTTGCATATATAACTTGGTACATATAACTTAGCTCGAATGGATGGCAGAGCATAGGCAAATGAATAATAGAGCTAATCCGCACAAAAAGACCATACAAGTGACAAAAATAGGAGTAAAATGTCAAGAAACATTCTCGTCACCGATTTCATTGTAAGCCATTCACTAATGTTTCTTACTGGCTGAGAGGCTTTGCATTCCTTGAAAGATTCCAATCCTTTCACATCTCATTCTCCTGCCTCTTCCTCCAGCTTTTTACTCCAATGCTGTACAGGCTTCCTGGAAAGCAGTTCAATGTTGTGACTCTTACATAGTTGTTATAAAAATGAACTTCAACAAATTCCCCAACAATATATCTAGGCAGTGATGCATACTATACCATACGATTGAATCAAACCAACAGCATGGTCTAGCTCTACAAACACTTAGAAATAACACTTTTTCAAAAGCTGAAAATAAAACCCAATTTGTTCTTACCCCTGCAAATCTGAGATTGTACGCCTTGTAACACATTTTTGTCAGAAGAGCATTGTCCACTTGGAGCTAAACTTTGTCGTAGTGTGGTTATCAGCACCTACTTGAAGGTTCTTGCATACTGCAATAGTTGTTCAAGGGGATGTATTAAACAATGCAAATGCAATTGCCAACTCCTGACTATCGTGGCAATGGATCAATTCCTTCCACTTCTCGACATGATTCTATACAGCTTTGTATCTGGAATATACCCTATGGCATTCATCTCCCAACTCAACTTCTCTAACTTTGCATAGCTCTCCTATATTTGTGGGTGGGATCTGTCTCCTACACAAAAAGCATGTACCATTTTATGGACTTCAATCCAACTACATCCAGGTGTCTTTTTAATTTGTCTATCTTTCATCATTGTCCTTAGCTTTTGAACATCACCCCACCTGCCCAATTCTGCATAGATGTTTGACAGAAGAACATAAGGTGCTGCAATTTTAGGATACAACTCATAAAGGAAAGCTGCTGTGTATTCTCCTAGTCCTATATGCTTATGTGATCTGCAACCGGCAAGCAAACACATCCAAACCACATTAGGTTTTATCGGCATTTTGATGATAAAGTTCAGGGCATCTTCAAGATAGCCCGCACGGCCAAGAAGGTCAACCATGCATACATAATGATCCACTGTAGGCATAATGCAATAAGAATCATTCATGTGATTGAAGTATCTACAGCCCTCGTCAACTAAGCCTGCATGGCTACATGCAAACAAAACACAAACAATGCTTACATGGTCAGGATTGGTTCCAGAGTGTTTCATTTGTTCAAAGAGTTTGAGAACATCGTTTCTATAGCCATGCATTGCATATCCTGCGATAATCGCAGTCCATGAGACTACATCAGGATAATGCATTTGATCAAACAATTTCCGTGCTTTCTGTAGGCTGCCACATTTTGCATACATGTCTATCAAGGCATTTGCAACTATAACTTTTGACAAAAATCCACTTTCAACAATTTTTAGATGGATCTGCTTACCCTGTTCGAAAGCTCCAAATTTGGCACAAACTGGGAGGACAGTGGCAAAGGTTGAAGAGTCTGAATTTACACCTGCCAAATGCATTTGCTTATAAATATTGAAGACATTTTCAACAAGCCCATTTTGGGCATATCCCCCAATCAGTGCATTCCAGGAGACCACATTTCGTTGAGGCATTTTGCCAAACAATCGAAGTGCCTTATGTATTCTTCTACATTTAGTGTACGTGTCTATCAAGGCAGTCACAACTACAACATCTAACAAATATCCACTTTCGATAACTTTTTGATGGATCTCCATCCCTTGTTCCAAAGCTTCCATTTTGGCACATGCTAGGAGGATGCTAGCAAAGCTTGCTGAGTTTGGATTGACACCGGCTAAATGCATTTTCTTAAAAGTCTCCAAGCCTTTTTCGACAAGCCCACTTTGTGCATATGCAGCAATAATAGCAGACCAGGATACCACATCCGGTTCAGGCATTTTTTCAAACAATTTGTATGCCTTCTGTATGCTTCCACATTTTGCGTACATGGCTATCAGGGTATTCACAACTACAACATCTGAAAAAAATCCACTTTCCATTGTTTTTTCATGAATTTCCATACCATGTTCCAAAGCTCCCATTTTGGCACAAACTGTAAGGATACTGGCAAAAGTTGCCGAGTTTGGCTTTACACCTGTCAAATACATTTGTTTGAAAATCTCCAAGGCATTTTCAGTAAGCCAGTTTTGTGCATATCCGGCAATTATTGCATTCCATGAAACCACATTTCGTTGAGGCATTTTGTTAAACAATCCGTTGGCTTTTTGTATGCTTCCACATTTTGCATACATTGCTATCAGGGTATTAGCAACTATAGTATCTGACAGAAATCTACTTTCCACTACTCTAAGATGGATCTCCATACCATGTTCCAAAGCCCCCATTTTGGCACACACTGTGAGAATGCTGGCAAAGGTTGCCGAATCTGGCTTTACACCTGCTAATTGCATTTGCTTAAAAGTCTCTAAAGCTTCTTCAACAAGTCCATGCTGTGCATATCCAGCAATGATTGCATTCCATGATATCACATTTTGTTGAGGCATTTTGTCAAACGACTTGCGTGCCTTTCGTATGCTTCCACATTTTGCATACATGTCTATCAAGGCATTCACAACTACAATATCTGATAAAAACCCATTTTCTATTATTCTTTTATGGATCTCCATGCCATATTCTATAGTTCCCGTACTGGCACATACGGGCAGGATACTTGAAAAGGTAAACTGATCAGATTGGACATCTGTTTGTTGCATTTGACGGAAAAGTGTCAATACCTCTTGAGGTAGCCGGTGTCTTCGGTAAGCTGCGAGTATCATATTCCATGAGAACACGTTTGGTTCAGTCATTTTGTCAAACACTTTGCGAGCATCCATGCAATTTCCGCATTTATCATACATGTTGATAAGTGTATTTTGTTGAAGAGAAATTGTGGAAACTACAAATGCCCGCGCAGTGGTTTGAGAATGGATTTGTTTCCCCTCTGGGATCGAATTATTGATACAGTTATAACATGTGTTTTTATTCATTTTGCCACAACAAAATATCATTATATTCCGATTTCTCAAACGTGGTAATATGTCCATATGAATCAGTCTACATACATACTTGGCAGTGAAAATGCCGGTGAACACTTCTGCAGCTAAGTACTCCTTTGTGGAAATCTGCAACAAGGCATTTGGCCACAATTTTGCTTTCGAATTCTGAATTAGATTGAATGTCTTTCAGGTTGAATATATTAATAGGATTTCGCGGAACGTCATCATTATCAGTGCATATGTAAGTTTTGGTTTTACTATTAGGTAGCTGTCCAATGGAGTGGAATTTGCCCATATTTTGAGGATGCTGCAGAAGAAGGTATTGGAGGCTTTTCCAGTTAACCATGTTATCAAAGCAGGAGGTGTCCTTGTCAAAGCGAGACTAATCCTCTAGTGTGTACAGAGTTAACACAATCCGGGACTCGAACTCAAGATCATGGGGAGCATACCCACGCCTTAAGTTGCGATCCATGACTGGGCGAGCTAGGGCCGAAGCCCCACCCGAGCTTACTTTTACTAACAATAGCGATAAAATATCAAATTGGAGTGAGTGATAATTTTTCAAGGGCAACTTTCAAACAGCATCCCATGTATGTCTTCAAATATTGTTGATGTTAAAATTTTAGGATTCAAAATATAATTCTTTATTTAGTCTAGTTTTTAGATCTAATCATAGTATTAAAAAGGGAAGAAATATGAGAAGTAGATGTGGGAAAAAATCAATTAAGGTGATGTATCAAAATAAATATTTATCAATTAATTTTTCATATAATTTATAATAGATTCAATTTAATCAATAAGAATTATTTGAAAGTAATAATGAAAATATGGAGAACTCACCTATGAACAATTTTTAGTAGTGGAATTAGAATAATTTCAAATTCGATTTTGCAAAATAACATAAAAACTAGTAAATTCTTGAACATATAGACGGGGTTCCCCTAGAGCTTAAAACAAAGAAATTGAAAAGTAAAATTGTATACAAGATTCAATGAGCTTGAGTTTAAATAGGCAAATATAACTACAAATGAACATGAGACTCTTTATAATTAAAAAACATTTCTAAAAGCTAACTAAAATTCCCCTTAAGACACAAATACAAGAAGCCTATGGCATTGGAAGAATTTCCCTAAAAAACTACATGGCAAAAATGAGAAAAATTACAATTTTTGCTCTCTTTTTTTATCACTCTACAATGCTAATCTATTAGGCTAGAGAGGGAAGATTATTCCTATCCTAAATTAGGGATCAAATTATTCTAATTATAATACCCAATAATGAACCTAGGACATTAGCAATTAACAAATGGGCAAAACAAAATTTGTGTTTATCAATAACAACCCAAACAACAATGCACACTCATGCACTAGAGTTGCTATGACACTACCCAACACTCATAGAACACTTTGTCAATGCACCGACATGATTTCACAAGCATGACAAACAAATGAGAAGATGAGTAACCCCTAACATGATCAGAGATTACTTTAGTGGCGAATATTCGCCAATGGCAAATTTTTCACGTTGGCAACCTGGGAAATGGTGAATATTTTGTACCGACTGGGGGTGGCCATGTCGCCAGAACATTATCAATTTCCGTCAAATTCATGACCTGATCGCCATATGTTTTATGTAATTAAATATTTCTATGCGAGAATTTTGCCAATACAATATACAGTGGACACACGGTAAATTTAATTTTTTCGCCTACACTCTCCGAGGTTGCCTTAATAGACGGTCATAATTCATCTATAGGCATGTGAAGATTTGTTAGCTAGGAGGACCCAATTCGCCCAACATTTTGTTGACGCGTGTCTCCATTCACCCCAACTTTCACCAACTATATTGTATTTGCCAATTATTTGGACGACCCATAATCGCCTCGAAAATTACATAAGTTGTGTTATAGTTACGTGGGATTCATCAAATATTTGTATACCATATAAAATTCTTGCGGAATTCGCCATATAAGGATTGGTATAAATACATGCAAAGATCAAATCTATCTCTACACAATCTGGTGGGTTCTAGGCTCTGAATTCTGATCAATAGTGAAGTTTAGACTAAGGAAAATCATTGTTGTTGACTGCATTGGCGACTGCTAGTGACCTAAAGGTGAGCGATCATATTTTTGAAGTGTTATAATGTTATTTTGAATTTATCTATATTTGTTTGCACTGTTGAGTTCATTTTTATTCAGTGGCGACCCATTAGTGCCAAGTGGTCAGCCGGGACATTCAGACCTCAGGCATCTAGATTGTAGGTCGTAGGGCCAATGAAACATATATTATACTTTATAGTCTATTATTGCTTCTTCAACAAATTGATATTTTTTTGGCAGCCTTTATTTCATTGGAGATGTCGAACAGGAAGAAGGGTAGGAAACCTGAATGTGGGGAAGGCCATGAGAGGCCAACAAAAAGCAGAACGTTGTCTTCGTACTTTGGCTTTGGAAAAGATTGTGGTGAAAATCAGGAAGGTACATCATCACAAGTACAAGTACAAAATTCGCAACCTACACCGCATGTTGAAGATGACGGCAAACCTGATATCTCAGATCAGGATGATCTTGAAGAAGATTATCTGGTAGATGCCCAAGTTAGCCAGAATGATATAATCGACTTGGGTGATAATGCCATTGATGATAATGCATGGAAGGGGAAAAGAAAAGCCAGATCAAAAAAGGATGAACCACAATCAAAAAAGGATCAGGAGTGGGATATGTCAGTGAGGAATTTTTAAATTAATTGGACATCAAAGTATCCATTCATTGAACTAGTGGAGAATCCAATTGAAGGCGAGCCTCCAATAGAATGGAGGTGTAATATTTGCACTTGGAAACATAACAAGGAAATTAGGTTGCAGCTAAAATTTGACACCATAGAAAAGCATATGGGTAAAGTATATGAAAAATAAATGATAGACGAAGTTGAAAAATCAGTGATAAGATGGAAAACAAAGGAGGAATGTAAGCATGTGAGGAATGCCGAAGAGTATTATTTTCATGAGAAAATACAGATGAAGCCTGTTGAAGTTAAATGTTCTATTGAAGCTAGTTTTAGAAAAACAATGCAAATAGAACAACTGGGAAGTTAAGCGTTGTTTTTTATATTTTGAGTAGGGGGTGTGCTATGATAGATTTCCCATCAATTAGTGGTTTATTACACTTTTTGAAAGTTCCTAACCATCCTAATAGACACTGGTCAGTAAATAGTGGATGGGAATGGGCAAGTTGTCTTGCTAAGGTTGAAAAAGAAGATGTAAAGGAAAAAATATGAGAGTCAAACTTTATTGCATTTTCTTTAGACAAAGTTACGACAGTAGACAATACTTCATGGGTATGCATGCATGTTTATACTATAGAGAATCATACCCATCAACCTCATCTACTATCTGTTGCTAAAATGAAGGAGAGTGCCACAGCAGAAAATTTATTTCAACTAGTAAAGAGAAGTTTAATTGAATATGGAGGTATGGATGACATGACGGTTGCCAAAAAATTGGTTTGTGTTGGAGCAAATGGAGCTTCAGTAATGCAAGGTCACGGGAATGGTCTTTGTACAAAGATTGAAACTTCATTTGCACCGTACATTACTGCAATTCACTGCATGGCTCACAGAATGAATCTAGCTTTTGGAATTGTGAGCAAATTTGCTTTGGTAAAAAAATTTGAAATTTTAATCAGAGAGCTCTACTCACACTTCTGTCGAAGCCCCAAGCGATTTATTGAATTTCAACACTTTGCTAATGGAATAACTGATGGGAACAAGCTTCTCAAGGATAATGATACCAGATGGATCTATTTGGATGGTCCAATGCATCGAGTTTTTTCAGAATATCCATCCTTGATTGGACTATTTCACACAACTCGTGACGAATCAAATCAACTAAAATTTCTTGACCTTCTTCGGAGGTTAAGTAATCTAGAGACAGTCTTAACTTTAGCAGCTATTCTACCCATGCTAGAGGAAATGAGGAATATTATGAAGGCTACCCAAAAAAGAGCTTTTTATATTGCAGAATATGCTACGCTATGTAAGATGACATGCATGACCCTCGACAATCTCTATCGAAATCAACCAACACTATCTAATGAAAAATTTGTTAAGTGGCAGACACTCACAGATTTGAACAATCCTGATAACTTTTTACAAATCAGTGCAAACGGGGAGGTATGTGCCAATGTACGGGGAGTTGAGATACCAATGCACTTCTATGCCACGATCGACCCCAAGGAACTAGGAAAGTGCCCCAGGAAGCAACTAGCAAGAGTTACAAGGGAAGATTTCGACTAGATTGTTGAGACTGTAACTACTTCTATGAAGAAAATTGCGTATGATCTTCCCTCACAAATTAGAAGTAGATTCCCTCCTGATAACCTACTCGAAGCCATGTATATTGTGTTTCCTCAATATTGGAGCCTCAACAGTGCAGCAGATTTTCAAAGTAAGCTACTGACTTTGATAAAACAATTTTACATATCCAGAGAATTGAATGGAGTAACTATAAATGGAATATTAGAGGAAACTCGTCTTCAAGAGCAATCATCTCGTTTTGCATACACTATGAGAGAACAATATGGAAAAATGGAGAACCCCCGCGAAGAGGGATCAGTAACAAGGCTTTGGAAATATATAGTTGAGAATGCAGCGTTACGTGATTCAATGCTAGAATATTTGAAGCTTTTTGATTTATGTCTTACCATGATATTGGGTTTGGTGGAAGATGAGAGAGTTTTCAGTGCTTTGAGGTTCCTAAAATCAAAGATAAGAAACAAACTAGACAAAAAATTGTAAAATTGTTTGAGGCTCTATACATCTAGGTATGATGTCCACACTTTTCCTTATGATAGGGCACAACAAATCTGGAGGTCCAAATGTGAAAGAAGAGGTTTGGGCAACACTTCAAACCAAAGTGCTAGTGGGACTATTGACTCATGTATTGGACCTACTGGTAGCATTGAGATGTAGTTCAACGAAGGTATGCAGACTTAGAGTGAAGAAACCACATACAAGAATCAAGAAAGCTCTGAATTTGATGAGGATGAATGGCAACTATAAGAGATTGGTATTTATTAATCTTATTATTGTATCTCATCATTCATATTACAAAAGCATATTACTTTTTGCAATTAGAATTTAATATTGATTTGTAATCGTATTTTTCAATTTTCTATTTCCAGATTTAAAATACCATAATAAAAGACCATAATGTGTTTGTTGATATAGAGATGTTTATTGTTTATTTAGACATGTTTGAGAACTTAGATTTTCATTAATTCTTTCAAAATATAGTCATATGATACAATTCATTCAATAGTAATACACCAGTTTGTGTGATTCCATGCAAAAGTCAATACAAAGTTTCAGAACCCTTTGCAAATGACCCTGAATTCCCTTTTATAGAAACAAGGGAGCAACAATAGCTTCAGGTCGAATTGCAACATGTGAAGACACAACATAAAAATCACAAACTCAACATAGATTTACATGGCCATCACAGGTCGGATTAGCAATTTAACAACTGCTACATGTCTGATGTCTCCTGTTCAAAAAAAAAAGTTCAAAATTAAATATTAATTCACGCCATGACAAATTAAATATAGATAATAGTAGTGCCCAAAACCTAGTAATCAGAAATAGAGAAATGCAAAAATGTTAAAGCTTGGGAGAATTTGAGAATACAAATTTACAGGTTGAAGTTTTGCACTGTGCATCATAGATTCATAGGCTGGATTAGCAATTTAGCAATAGCGAGTGCTGGTTTTTTCCTATTCATAAAACAGAGTTATTTCAAGTGATGTCAAATTCCAAACTGAAAAAACATAAAAAACTTGAAATCAAGAGTAAAAGAAGAAAACTGTGCAATACATACTATGATTCTTAAGATTTATGTGCTAGTTTTTGTAGGGTGCTCCACTCTTCGTCTGATGGAAGGTCAATATTTTGTAAACTATGGAAATTTAATTGCAACTTCGTCAACATTCCATATTTAGAAGAGTGACTTGACATCATTGTTTCACCCAATACCGAATTCAGAGTTGTAAATGGTTGGATGAATTCCAAAAAGCTTTGGGGAGTTGTGTCCTTAGGAAGCAAGTCTAAATCAGACTTCATTTTTATCTCCATGTTTTTTTTGTAAGCTTCTTTTTCCAATGAATTTATTTGATGGGTCAGTGGTCTTAGGCAAACCAAGTTTAATCAAATTAGTTTTCTTTTCTTGCAGCTTCAATATCTTTTTGCCACATTTATCCATAACTTTTGATGTTTCCCTTAGTTTCTGGCATTTTTGAATGATAGATGATGTCTTAATTATGGCATCAATGCGACCCTTAATTCCCTTGGATGCCAAGTAGTTGTCACTAGTACTATAGACTACTTGCAGAATCTGTTTTGTCATATCCTCTTTTGAATAAACATGTATGCTCTTCTCAAAGTGCCCTTTGATTTTCATATAAATTACTCTGAAACTTTCATTCAATTCAAACCATTCAGACAACTTGTCACTCCTCTACATTATTTTCCGCCAAATGTTTTCTTGTATATACTTCATTGTATTTTTCATATTATCTTTCAATCTATCCTCCAAAGTTTTATCATTTGCATTGTGTAGGTCTTCTTTCATTTGTGCATATTTCTTTCTTTCTTCCTCTACTTCCTCTTGCAAATGTTTTTCTTTTTTTTTCTCATGATCCAATAGGTCCTGTTATTTCTTATTTCCGTAGCAGCAGACTCATAACTTTTGTATAATTTTAAAAAACTGACTCTTTCCTCATCAATTTTTTTACTGCTTTTAGCTAGTTTTTCTCTCAAGTCCTTCAATTCTGCATCCATCTTCTCCTGCTCTGCAATTTCTACTGTAGAGCCCAAATTTTTTATCCTTTTCTATAAATCATTGCACTTGTTATCTGCTGCTTTCCTCTTTGATTTTTCGTTTGCCAGGTCTGCCTGTAACTTTTCTATTTGTTTCTCTAATTTATTTTTTCTCTCTCCACCTTTAGCAATGAAGTGTAGACCACTTCGTTAGTCCTTTTTGACACACTAATTTTGTCCACATTATGTACTTTGGAAAAATCCATTTGGATGGTGCTAACTTGAAATTCAGAGGGATCTATCTAAATGTGTGGTGAATATTTATCTTTAGTTGGGGGCATAACAACCATGAACTCCATAATATCTTTGTGTGGGTCATATGTTGGAAATACCCTGTTCCTTGCAGGTTGTTCGTCTAAAACTTCAGTCAGGGCAACCCTATGAAATGCTCTCTTTTTTTCTTTATTTGCATTTGTTGTGTGTTCAAATTTTTCATAGTAATCACAAAATTGAAAATCTGGGCTTGTTGAAGCAATTGAATGTTTGAAAGGTGACATAGGAATAATAGAGGCTCCAGTTCCACTTATGCCTGTGGTTTTAACTAGTGCATTACTAGGATTACCAACAACCTTTCCTGATCTTGTCCCACTAACACTTTCATGGGTAGTTTTCATAATCTTTTGAGGTGTGTGATCTGAAGCTGCAAATGATTGATTTGTAGTGTCAGTGGCACTTGATATAGGATTTTGAATAGTATGAGATTGAGTATCTACCACTAGTGGCCTCTTGCGAGAGATATTTTGTTGTAACCCTTGTCCAACACCAAGATAGCTAGTATCAGTAGTAGTACCCATGCCAACCCCACCAATCACAACGGCACTTGACTGAACAATAATAGGAATACTATCCCCAGATTCCCCACCAGTGGCAGTGGCACTTGATTCACCACCAATGGGAATACCATGATGTGGTGGTGGTTGTGGATTTAACCTGAAACAAATGTAGGTGGACCCTGAGGGTAATGAGTAGTACCTTTCCATGATGAATTTGAAGAATCAAGTCCAATGACTGGTTTAACATGAGCTTTTGATTTTGAATCCGATGGAAGTTGTACCTCAAGTGGATACCAAATGCCTTCTCCACTGGGACCTAGACCACCACCTTCAAAACCCATTTTCTCCACAATGTTTGCCCCTTTGCTATATTTTTCTTTCATGGACTCATTGACTCCATCTAATATTTTAGGGACTGTAGTAGTTGTTGGAGTGGGCTCAACCTCATACTCATCATAATCTTCACTCCTGTCATATGTTGTTGTGGGATGCTCTATATTCCACAATTTGCTAAACTCTTCATCCCCGTCGATGGTCTCAAATTCTGCACTGGTCTTTGGTTCACCGAGATTCTTCCTCATAGTCCAAAAATCATTTATTTTGGTTTGAGTCCAATAAATCTCTTTACATTCTTGCAAAATTGATTTGGGAATAGATTTGTTAGATGGATTAGAAGATTTTTGGTAGAAATTATAGGACCTCCTATTTTGGATGCCCTGGCCCTCCTCTGTTGTCCTCTGTGTGTGCAATGCCATAATTTGTGATGACATTTCTACTATTGAAATGTTATTGTCAGTGACAATTTTCTCCATCTCTTTTTTTACCTCATCCCCGGAGTCCATGTTTCTAAGCTTTTCTAGAAATGGTTTACTTTCATGTTGACATAACGCTGAAGAGTTCTCATTTTTCTTAAGCCTTTCTTGAACTACACCGATTGGATCATACTGCCAGAGACCCTCATCACCAAAGCTAAAAACTGTCAAAAAATCATGTGCCACATTGAATGATTTTCTCTCAAATGTGAACCCTCCACATGAGAAAGGCAAGGAAGGAAATATGCTCTTCTTTTGCTGACCATGGAAGTGCCTATCTGTGCTCTCCAACTGTCGTACATATTCCAATGCAAATACACTCTCTATCACATGTATTGGAAGTCTGTATGGTTTTATTGTTGATCCGTAAAACCTTAACATAGTGAATTCTTCCATGAATAACCAGTCTGCCAATTGTATTTGACTTCCGAGTTGAATGCAATCTCTACAAGACACATGCAATCTAGGCATTGGAGTGCTTGTAATTTCATTATACATTGGTGCCAAAAAGAAGTCTACAAAATGGTTGTAGTTCTTTTTGTTATCATGCATCCTTATCTTTGGTGTCCATTCATATATTGGACACTTTGTTCTGTTCTGAGTCTTCTCATCAATCTTATAGTTCACAATTTGAAGATTGTTGGTCTCGAATATTGTACGATACTTGGATAGAAGGAGATAGCACAAGTAGGATGAGAACCTAAATGTCTTACAGGAACCTTTTTTGATAATTAGTAATTGTTTTTGCATGGATTGAACAATGTGCTCAATAAAATTATATCTTATTGGCTGACCCACACAATGGATATTAAAAATCATTTCAAGAAGACTTGCACCCACTTCCCTATCATTTTCCAATCCCAGGCAAAATGACAGCAAGGAAATAGTATCCCCAACCCATGGAACAAAAATGTTAGAATCATAAGGAGGCTTATGATTATGATCCAACTGAGTACCACACTTTATTAGATCTTTGATAAATGAATCTCTGAGACTTGGATCGAGACTCTCATAATTATCTGCCAACTTTCCTAGGTCAATTTGGACATTTGAGTTTTGTGCTTCAAACCCTAGGTTCAACAAACGAGCAAATTCTCCCACGTTTATGGATAAAATTTCCTCTTTTGTATTTTTATTGACAATTTCTTTTTTATCTTCATCATATTTTTTGGCACAAAGCATGACAAAATCAAGGCAAAGGAATACTTCAGGTAACACCATGCTTCCTAATCCAACATCCCACGATGTGATTTTATTTGTTCTTAGTTTTCACATTGAGTTGAAAACAGTAAATTTTACCCTGGATGGATCTGTCGCCTTAGTCAATGCATATCTAATATCTATGATACACTTTTCACCATGGATAGCAGGGTCATAAATATCATGGTATTCATCAGTGAAACCTGATGTTTTAACTAGTTCGGTTAGGTACATTTTTTTTCACTTGGCTTCCTGTTGAACTACTGCTTCCCATTTTCCCCATTGCTATTATTGTTAATAATTCAAAATAATGCTAGATACAAACCTAAAAATGCCAACCCTCAAATTGGACCATGAGATTAAAAAAATTTAAAAAAGGCGGTATGTGTTCTAGATTTTACCCGAATTTTCTATTTCACTAGATTGGCGCAGACAGTCTCTGTTGCAACTTGCATTCCTCAATCTAGTAGCTTTTTCTGAATCTCCCTTGATTTACTGGTTTGTCCATGAAATGAAATACGATTATGATTTATGAGTCACTTATTTTGAAAACTCTGAAAAGTACAAAAGTAATACTTAGGGCAAAATATCTAGAATCATGTTGTAATTTTATTAATTATTATTAATATCTATTCGTCGCCAAAGGACAAAACATTCATTAGTATTACTTCAATCTAAATTCTGAGGACATTAAATGTATAACATTCAATTCCGGGCGAAGTTCTCACAAATGTGTTCACTTCCCACATCCGGGCTGAAATCCACCCTAAGTCATTGATCTTTGCTCATCCAACGGACAATGGTACTTGTTGTCAGATGTCGTGGGTCCCATGAAATCTGCCATTTTTCGGGCACGCCACCACACTCGAGTCACTTTTTGGGATTGTTTTTTAAGTCTGTTTAATCATTTTAAACTCCCGCCCGAAAAAGAGCTTTATAGACTTAATTATATTTAATTAAATTTAAAATGTTTAATTCTGGGTGAAGTTCTCACAAATGTGTTCACTTCCCACATTCAGGCCGAAATCCACCCTAAGCCATTGATCTTTTCTCATCCAACAGATGATGGTACTTGTTGTCAGATGTCGTGGGTCCCATGACTTCTGCCATTTTTCGAGCACGTCACCACACTCGAGTCACTTTTCGAGACTGTTTTTAAGTCTGTTTAATTATTTTAAACTTCCACCTGAAAAAGAGATTTATAGACTTAATTATATTTAATTAAATTTAAAACGTTCAATTCTGGGTGAAGTTCTCACAAATGTGTTCACTTCCCACATTTGGGCCAAAATCCACCCTAAGCCGTTGATCTTTGCTCATCCAACGGACGATGGTACCTGTTGTCAGATGTCGTGGGTCCCATGACTTCTGCCATTTTTCGGGCACGTCACCACACTCGAGTCACTTTTTGAGACTGTTTTTTAAGTTTGTTTAATCATTTTAAACTTCTGCCCGAAAAAAAACTTTATAGACTTAATTATATTTAATTAAATTTAAAATGTTCAATTCTGGGTGAAGTTCTCACAAATGTGTTCACTTCCCACATTCGGGCCGAAATCCACCCTAAGCCGTTATTCTTTGCTCATCCAATGGACGATGGTACCTATTGTCAGATGTCGTGGGTCCCATAATAAGAGACATTTAAAGATGTGCAATAGTTTGAGATAACTATTAAATATAATGTTAATATTATTTGTAAAAATTTGAAATTCAAAAATAGTATAGAACATGAAACTTAGTTTCTAGAATAAAAAAATAACTAAATAAAAATATAAATTTTGATATACAATTTGAAAGGTAAAAGTTTAATATAAAAAAGAAAACATTCAATATTAAATCTAAAATATTAATTTAAAGTTTAGCAAAATTCTTTGAAAATATGTTTATGATATATAATTTTAAAAAATAGTTTAAAAATATATATAAAAGTTCAACATAAATTTAGTGTAATATAAATTTTAATTTAATTTAATTTAATAAATAAATAAAGACTAAAAATATATATAAAAGTTCAACATAAATTTAGTTTAATGTGAATTTTAATTTAATTTAATTCAAATTAAT
This sequence comes from Cryptomeria japonica, assembly GCF_030272615.1. Classification (NCBI taxonomy): domain Eukaryota; kingdom Viridiplantae; phylum Streptophyta; class Pinopsida; order Cupressales; family Cupressaceae; genus Cryptomeria; species Cryptomeria japonica. The sequence continues at coordinate 435,811,750 of NC_081409.1, forward strand.
TTAATAAACAAATAAAGACTATAAAAAAATTATATGATTGTATTTACAACAAAGTTTATAGCCTCTATGAAAAATCCACCCTCAGCCGTTGATCTAATTGAGTCTAATCATGTTCTCTAATTGAGTCTAGAATCTTGAATTTTCTTCTAATGACCTTGGCCTTGAGTCTAATAATGTGGTGAATCTTATTGATAAACCTGCACCTCCTAAGGACCTATGCAATATGCATTACCTTTGATCCTGATGAGACTATTGAAATTTGAAACACCTGATGGCCCACTATAAGCCTATATATCACCTGCAAAGATCAAAGAATACTCTCACGAGGGGTTCTCATTGATGATTGATCCAACATGTATGGTGAATGTAATAAGTTAAGAACATCTTTATACTTTACAATTGCATGAAGTAACATAATGATATGATAAATTTGATTTAGTGGTTAAGATCTTAGATGGTTTCTCTTGTCCTACTATAGGTTTTATTACTCTTCTTGTTAAGGTTGGTACTAAGTGCTTAGTTGTCATTTTTGCTAGCATTCCTAAATCCTACTTTAGATCAATTTTGTGTGAAGTTGGGACATCCTTGCCCTTGGTTCTCTTCCATGAAAGCGATCCCATGGGCCATCTACCCTTCATAAATGTCTCAAATTTCTTCATTATGACAAAATCTTAACTATAAATCATAGCATGTACCCAGTACCAACCCATGCATGCACTAGTTCAAAACTTCAACAACAAGTAAGTTGGACTTTTAGTTTTAATTCACTTGTTTTTCGTGAGTTAAACTTATTTTTTATATATATTTATAAAATTATAATCAACCATAATCAATGTACAAATAATTAATGGAACGAACTGAATTTTTTTTAATATATATATTAAATATAGAGGAAGAAGCATTACATAAAAAAGATCACAGTATTAAATTTATTTCCATTGTTTAACAAAATATTGAAATAACGTAGCTCATAGAGAAAAAACATTTGAAAAACTTTTATTAATAAAAATGAAATAGAATTATAGAAAGCTTTTTTATATCCATAAGACTCTAAGAGGCAAATTGAAACAAACTGGAATTTGAAAAATTATCATTAATATTTATGCTTTGGAAATTTACAATTTTTACATCTGAGACTTGAGTCCCTCAAAAACTTTAAAGCCAAAATGAGTGATCCACTGAGCCTGTGAAGTTTCAAGGACATAGGCAAAAAAAACCTACTAGGAGGTCGGGGCTAGGGCATAGGTAGTGGATGGTTTACAACTTTACCCTAAGAATCTGGCCCTCCTTCCATGTAGAATTCTTCAGACCGCATAAGCTGAGAGAATTATTCAAGCCACATGTAGTTTGGAAAGTCGTCTAGGAGCAACCATTTCCGGAGAAAGTCCCTGCCAATCCATGCCCATTTCTTGTGACGCGTCAAGTGCTCCGTATTCAGGTTCAGAAGAAACGGTTGCCTGGCCACTGGCACTGTTTGGTCATGGAGGAGAAGCTTGGATAATTCACTCACCCAAGGGATCCCCACCCCTACTTCTGCAAGGACGACAACAGTAATGTCATCTCCAAGGAAGTCTTCCTTAAACACCTTCCTCAACAACATCAACATATCCACCTTGTCTCCTCCGAGGTCCAGAAGAGACGCCAAGAACCCGGATGTAATGTTCGTGTTAACATGGTATCTATTTTTCGTTTCGCAGAAACTCTCTGCCCAATACCATCCGCACAACCTCATTGGTGAACGACCCAACCTCCTTGTAGATTGATTGGAGGGTTGGGTCTCTAACAGAGCCTAGAAAGGCCCTCTGGTCCTCTGCAGAAATGCTTCTCGAGTGGATGGGAGTGTCCATCTTGAGAAATCAGATTAACAAATTTAACAACCTAAGCCTATAAACCTAAACTAGAGGAAGAAATTAAATATCGTGAGCTCCAATGATTTATCTACCAAATGGCAAAGGCTAATTGAAGATGAAAGAAACAGAGATCTTATATAAATAGTTGAAGCTCTTGATTGTAATAATTACTTCTCTAACCATATTAATTGCTTTAAATTTTTTTAAATCTTTCGTATCTCTGCAAATCTTTCCCATAAATGAACAAGTGTGCAAAATTGGAAACAGTTATAAACCAGTACCAAGTTGGCAAGTACCACATTGGAAGTCATGGGGACAGAGCGGATTGCAGTTAGTGAATAGATATATATTAAATGACCGAAATGTTAGTGAATAGATATATATTAAATGACCGAAATTATCGATCGTGATATTTGATATGTGTCTATTGAATCCAATTCCATTCCGAGCACTTTCTGGTGATCTATGTTCTCTTCAGAAAATTGGGCCGAAATAAAACTTCAGCCATTGATCTACAATCATCGAACGGTTTAAAATCATTGATGGATTTTAGGTATGTGTCACCCTTCACGTGTCAAAGAGGTCGCACTTATTGATACATCGTGCAGAGTCCGGACTCAATGTGATGCATTAATGTGATGTGATGTGCCTTGTCTATTAATGGCAATGAATTCATGAAATCGCTAATGAATTATACATTTTTCCATAAATAACAAAATATTCACCAAAACAAATTAAATAATTTTCAAGTGGTGGGTAAAAATCGCCAATACATTTAAATAATTTTTCCTTTGGAGTAAAATTTCTCACCCATACAATTATATATTTGTTCCTTTTAACAAAAATTATTTGCCTCCTACAATATATATTTTCCCCATAAAACAAGGTATTATTCACCAGAAATTTATGAAATTTTCGTACCCTAGAAAAAAATCGCCAATACAAAATAATTTTTTTCCCTATTTTGAAAAATAATTTCGCCATCAATATGAAAATTTCCCCCTGAAAATAATGTCTGATTTGCTAGGATTTTACACAGTTGCCCGAGGGGTGGTTTCTTAAAGTTATCCCTGAACATGATGAAAGGGTATTGTTAGTGAACAAATTTGTCATTGCAATATTTTGCTAAAATTAACATGCAACAATTAATGGAGACACAAAATTCTACTAAGTGCATACAACATCAACAAGAGAAGGAAGCACAAAAATATGAGGAATCTATTACACATTAGACATACAAAAAATATGCAGTAATTGAAAAATAAAATGAAACACTTTTTTAAAATATTTTTCTAATTCCCAATCTTTATTTATACTATGTTGAGATGCAAAATTTTCAGAAGGAGAACCCTTTACAATTTGAAACAAATTGTATATGTAATTTTGCCTCTAACTTATAACTAATTTATAACCAATCTCTTCTAGAAACTTATAAAATATGTCAAATATTATCATCAAGTTTCTAGAATGAGAATACAATATTTGACTTATTAAAATAAATGACAAAAAGAAATATTAATAATAACATTCTTTATAATTAAATTTCACTGAAAGTTGATGGACAAATGACTATGAAGACATTATATCAAACAATTTACACATATTAATTCTAGATATTAATTTTTCCTAAATATTTTATCTCCTTTCTAGTGTTACCATTAGATACTATTACAATAAGACATATTTAATTAAACTCACTATTCATTATTTCTACTAAGCTTCACTATAATCCCTAACATTAGAAAGCTCAAGGTACCATTTTACAAGGGAGTAAGCAGGTTCACAAGCAAATGCTGGCAATCCCAAGTACAATATCCATAGATACAAATGTGAACTGAAATAGGAGGGAGATGACCTCAAAAATCTGCATCATTTTTATATGCTTTTTCTATTAAAACAATTAGTGACGTGTCAACAGAGGAAAGATGGTGATGTCTGTCTTATAATGTAGACTACAATTTGTCTATATTAATAGGTGCTTGCTGTTGGCAATTGACACTCATTGGATTCATATGTTGTCATTGATGGCAACATGGAAACATGGTTACTTGGCAACAAGATTCATAAAGAAGCTTACACCGACATACATCAGCACTAGGAGGCATTCACTAGTAGACACCAGCATTGGAGAATCTAGGGTTACACCGACACCGACACTGGCACCAGCACCGACACCGACACTGGCACCAGCACCAACACTTCAGTGAAGCCGACATCAGGCTTGGACCCAAAGGAAGTTTTATTTATAAAATCATTTTATAGTATAAAGCCGACGTTGTATATCTTTTGTAATACATTGTAAGCCGACATAAGGCTTATTGTTTGTAAGGGTATATAGGCCAGTCTGCTAGGTCATTTTGATAATGGTGACATAGGAGAATATAGCAGAACTGTATAATGCAAAGTATATGTATGTAGATCATTTGTATGTGAATGTTATATCATGCAATGATCTGTAGATAGTTTGGACATCATTCTTACTGGTAGAAGTGTTCAGGTTTTATGAACCGGTACATAGCAGAACTATAGCTGGAACTCTTTTTGGCATAGCGGATGCATTTTGTGAGTTCATTATTATTGTTTCATTTCAGCAGAAGCTTGTAGTCAGTGAGACTCTTTTCGTGGTGAGCAATGTGCTCTAGGCAGTGTACCTTCCTGCATGTGCAGGCTCCCATTTTATGTAATATCCTTTCATATGGCCAGTGAACTGATATTGTGGGTCACAAATCCCACCGTGTTTTTTCCTCTTTGAGGTTTTCCACGTATAAATTCTGTGTGTTATGGTGTTCATTTATATGGATGGTTTATTTGCTTCAAGTTATATGTTTCTTCATTTACCGGTTTATATGTATGTTATAAAAGGGTAAAATCATATCTTACCAGCAGAACATTGATTCACCCCCCTCTTAGTGTTCTTGGATCCCAACAATTGGTATCAAAGCCTAGTTCCTCGAAAGGAGTTTAACAGCTTGAGGAAGATCTTGAAACCGGAATCATTGAACATGACTATGGAGAAACAACTTGAGATGGCTCTTGAGGGTTATGATGCTGAAAGGATGAAGAATTTAAAATTGCAAGATGAATTGAATTCTACTAATGAATTCATCCTTGTCCTGCAAGAAAGGTTATCATCAACGCAAGCCAAGAGAAAGGAACTTTTGCAAAACCCGGATGATGAGGGGAAAAATGCACTTAAGGAACAATGTCAGAAACTAAATCAAGCAAACATGCTCACGAAGAATGAAATGCAAGACTTGACTATGAGGTAATCAAAAGATATTGAGGACAGAAAGAAGAAGGAAGACAATCTTGTTATATCATTGAAGAACAAATTTGATGAATGTGGCAGATTGACTCATGAGAATAATCTGTTAAGAACTGATTTGGCACACTCTCAGAACAATGAACAAGAGCTTGAAAGACAAATAACTACTCTGAGAGATGATCTGACTATTGCAAGTGAGTATAAAGAAAAAATCAAGATTAGTGTTGCACATTTGGATGACTTATTGAAAAGACAAAGGCAGAATGATGATTCTAGAGGACTTGGATTTGTACAAGGTGAAAGCTCTGGTACTGCAAATGAAGATCAGACAACTAGTATGCAAAACTCATTAGACCAGGGGAAACCGGTAAGGCAATCGAATGCTTATAAATTCAATGGTAGATGCTTTGTTTGTAATAAATTTGGGCATTTGGCTAAACAATGTAGAAATAGAGCAAATCAAAACAACAATTTTGTTCCCGGTCAATGCACAAATTGGAAGAAATATGGTCATAGATCAGAAGATTGTTGAATGAATGTCAAATGTCATGCATGTGGAAAGTTTGGTCATTTGGCTAATCAATGTAGGTCAAGAAGTGACACTGGATATGTTAAAGCAATTCAAAAGAACAATGTTACATGTTATGCATGCAACAAATAGGTCATATTGCTAAGTACTGCAGAAGCAAGACTCAATCGGTTAGCAATGATAAATCAAATGAGAAAGGAAAGCAGAAGGTAGATGAAATTCAACAAGATCACACCAAGAGATGGGTTAGAAAGTCTGAAGAACCAAGTGGAGATGGATTTACATCGGTAGAATAGAGAATTCCTGCACCGGTAGAAAATTCCACCGGTAACTGAGGCATATGCCTTAGGGGTTGACAAATCTATTGCAAATCTTGCATATTCCCTGGAGGAGATCTGGAAGAGATCTAGAGAGTTGTCTTAATCATTGATGAAGGTTTACTCGGCATAAGACTATGAAACCGACATGCGGGAGGGTACATCGCGAAGCATTTATGATAGTGAAGGATTAGGGTTTACCTGCTGATAAAAGGAGAAAGTGAATTCATTTTCACTCACCCAGCATTCAAGCAATCCAGAGCAAAGAAAAGGCGAATTTCAGGCGATTAAGAATGAGCAAAGGCATTCTGAAAGGATTTCCAGCAATCATCAGAGAAGTAATCAAATCTTCACATCGATGATCATTTTTCAGGTATTTCTTCAAAATGGCATCTGGATCATCTGCTCCTAATTTCATTACAAATCCCACCATTGTTGAAGTTAAGGATAGGCTGAGATCCGTTTTCAAGGAAGTTCCCTAGATAGCTGAGAAAGAAGACTCTGCAAGCGCATTCTCTAGGGTTCCCGACGATGTGATGTATGTTGAAGATGTAAGGGCATATATTCACTGCACCTTGGAGGATCTAGGTACAGAAGAGATTAAGGGTATGTATCAATCTGTGATACTAGGAGACTCCAGAACAATCAAGTCAGGATATAAGATCATTGAGGATCTAGGGTTAACTGGTATTCTGTACATACCGGAATTCAAAGATGAGGTGATTAGATATGTTCTGAGCAGGGTTCACAGTGAGTTCATTTGGCTGGATAGGCCCCACATGATCACAAAGGAAGCAATTCAAGCAGTCACCGGCTTACCCAAAGTTGGACAAGAACCTGGCAAGAAGATTACCACCATTGTAGTTGAAAAGCTCACCGATGCAACCCATGATGGAAGATCTATGAGGGTCAGCACCATCAAGGATAGATGTGAAATCTGTCAACATGATAATCGACTATAAGGTAACTCAATCTAGTCGATTGAACTCTGTTGGAATTTCCGCCATCCATGTTGCTTATCAAATGTTAAAGAATAATGAGAAGTATGATTTATGTGAATGACTGAGAAGTGAGTTAATGATAAATATTGGAAAGATTAAGAGTGTTAAGAAAGGAACTTTTAGGTTCAAAAATCTCATTGTTTGTTTAATGCTTTACTTCATGAATGAGCTACCCGATCTAGGGAAATAGCATTGGGCTCATGACATACTGATAGGTATGCAAATCAAGGAAGCAATCACCGGTCTTGGTACCGGCAGGGATGAAAAGCTTTGGGGCTATTTCAACACATTTCAGGAAAACATGAGACAAAGGGAAAGAATATCAAAGCACATTGTGGAGAAGTACTCCACTGATATCTGTTTTATGGTGAAAACTGATGAAACTCTTATGGAGGTAGTAGAACCTAGGATCATATGGATCACTGAGCTTGGATATGAAGTGGATGATAGCATTTTTGAACTCTATGCAAAAATGTTGCTTGAAGCTCCATTGGATGATAAGACAAAACACTTTGGTACTACTGAAGAAAAGGCTCTTGAAGTCAAAATTGGCTTTGACAAGAAAAGAAGAGAGAAGAAAATAGACAAGATGTCTGCATATATACATGATGTAATTCATAAGATAGACACTCAATTGGGTTGTGGATCCAAACCGGCAATGGTTAGTGCTCCTGAGGCAAAGAGCCCTGAAACTTTCATTTCTTCTATCACTTCTGACTCTGATCCAGAGGACAATGAACCTCTAGCATTTAGAAGGGTACAAAGAAATAAAGATGGCCAACCTCTAGTAGAGGAGAAGAAGGTGGAGCCAAGGAGGAAGCTTGTGAGAAAAGTAACAAAACCTATTGCACCCCCACCTCCAGCAAGGAAACCTATTCAGAAGAGGAAACCAGTCACATCCACTCCAGTAAACCACAACAACAAGAAGAAGAATGATGATGATACTAAATCTGGTAAGGCTACAATGACCTGTACTGAATTGATTGATGAAATAACCAAGGATGGAATGTTGAAAATTGTATCCATTTATTATGAAGGTTTAGAGGATAATGAGCAGAATGAGATTGAAGAGGCAATTTTGTTACATATAGATATATATAAGAAAGCCTTAGTAGAAATTTTGAAGGAAATTCCTCTATCACTGTACAATAAATTAGATGCTAGAAGACTTGATGCAGTCAAGAGGGATAGAGAAATTAAGGAAGTAGAACTTTTGAGTATGTGTGGATCAATAAACAATGAGGAAATGAAAAGATGCATAGATGTTGCTAACAGAACAGTTATAGTAGCAATCCCCGACAAATAAGCCTAATGATGGGCAGGGTAAATGAGGTAGTAAATGAGACCAAAGATGGTTGAACCAAATTCTTCCAAAAGAATCCTGATTTTCTCACCTCCCAAGAAGAATTTGTAAAAGCAACAACTTCCACCATCCCAGACAGATCTAAAGGGAAAGGTATTTTGGATAGTTTAGCTTCAATTTTGAATAAACCAACAATAACTATAAGTATACAGACACCACCGGCAGTAAAGGAGAGAGTGTACAGTCTATACCGACTGAAACAACTTTTGAACAAGGCAATGTACAGGGTACTGACAATATTGTGGATAATACTCCACCAACAGTAATAGATACTGCACCAAGTGGCGAAGTCACTTGTGTTAAGGAGGATAAGGCAAAGGGAACTGAGACTATACCGACAATTAATATTTATTCCCCGGCAAAGGTTTTGGCAATTGACACTTCTCAAGTTGAGAAGAAATCAATCACTGAAATGAGTCCCACTGAGTTAATGATGATGGCTACTCAAAAACTAATAAAGGAGGGATTGATAGATAAAGGAATAATAGATCACTCAATCACAGTTTTGCACATATTAATTCCTAATTGTAAGATTGAATATGAAGCAAGTCCTTCCAGCAAGCTTAAAGCATTAACTGAGCATATATCTAACAACTTTCAATCTTTGCAGCAAATTTTAGACCGGCAAGCACTTGAGAGATTTATTGTGGCTAAGAGAGCCGCTTTTGATCAAATTATTGAAACAAAGAAGAAGAAAATTGATTCATATTGAGAATTGTTTAAAACGACGTACAAATGTCTACAGGCTCTGTTGTAACATAGAAACTCTTACAACAAATGTAGATAGCAGATTAAAGGAGTTACATGATAAGGTTGTCAATATTGCAAACTCTTTTGATGGATTAACCTCACTAACAACATCTGTTGATGGACAAATTTTGTCCTTGGAGAACCAAATTTTTGCTTTTGAAAAGGAAAGAGACAAGATCATTCGAAGAGCAAGAAGTATTAGAGGATTGGTGAGTCCAAGGTTGGATTCACTCGGTGTACATAAAGAGGGAATGCATGGATATGATTGCTAAGCCCACACCGATAGAAGTCAAGGAAAAGGAAACATTTGCACACCTACTGAGTGGACTTGTATCCATATCTGAAACCTTCAGAACCATCTAGGATACATATTTACAGTTGCTAGACAAGGCTTACCTGGAAAGTTTGAAATTGGTCAAGCTCGGATAAAGTAATCTGTATTTATTAATTCTTTCAATTCTTTCACCGGTCTTAGGCATTGATGCCAAAGGGAAAGTGTATATAATGTGAAAAATATCAGACAAAAATATGGGAAGGATATCAGGAAGGAGTGTATTGCTCAGGGGGAGCATACTTCAGGTTGGACCGACAAGGAATCCATTTTTCACATGAGTGTTGCCATCAATGCCAAAGTGGGAGATTGTTGGCAATTGACACTCATTGGATTTATATGTTGTCATTGATGGCAACAAGATTCATAAGGAAGCTTACACCCACACTAGGAGGCATTCACCGGTAGACACCGACATTGGAGAATCCAGGGTTATATTGGCACCGACACCGACATCCATCACTTCAGTGAAGCCGACATCAGGCTCGGACCCAAAGGAAGTTTTATATGTAAAATCATTTTATTGTATAAAGCCGACATTGCATATCTTTTGTAATACATTGTAAGCCGACATAAGGCTTATTGTTTGTAAGGGTATATAGGTCAATCTACTAGGTCATTTTGATAATGGTGACATAGGAGAATATAACAGAACTATATAATGCGGAGTATATGTATGTAGATCATTTGTATGCGAATGTTATATCATGCAATGATCTGTAGATAGTTTGGACAACATTCTTACCGGTAGAAGTGTTCAGGTTTTATGAACCGGTACAGAGCAGAACTATAACTGGAACTCTTTTTGGCATAGCAGATGCATTTTGTGAGTTCATTATTACTGTTTCATTTCAGCAGAAGCTTGTAGTCAGTGAGACTCTTTTCGTGGTGAGCAGTGTGCTCTAGGCAGTGTGCCTTCCTGCATGTGCACGTCCCCATTTTATGTAATATCCTTTCATATGGCCAGTGAACTGATATTGTGGGTCACAAATCCCACCGTGGTTTTTCCTCTTTGAAGTTTTGCATGTATAAATTCTGTGTGTTATGGTGTTCATTTATGTGGATGGTCTATTTGCTTCAAGTTATATGTTTCTTCATTTACCGGTTTATATGTGTATGTTATAAAAGGGTAAAATCATATCTTACCAGCATAACACTGATTCACCCCCCCCCCCCCCCCTCTCGGTGTTCTCGGATCCCAACACTTTCGACAAGGAGTACGGAGTAGCCCCATATTGTTATAAGTCATTTGTAAATTCATATACAGACCACCCAGCCTCGTAGACTATAAAATAAGCTTTCTTTCTTTCTTTTCTAGTGAACTTGGAATGTTAACACAATAGTCACCACTCTGTTTTTGCCTTAATCCAAAACACAATAGTCACCACTATCTCTTGACAAGTGTTGAATTATGAGGTTACCTATGGAGTTCCTTACTCCCACTAATGTATCTATCATGATATGACCAGCACTAGTTCTCCAACTCAGATTACCATCTGTATTTCAAACCAGTGAGGCGTGTATGGTTGTTGATCTAACATTTGCATTAGCATTGAACCCTATATTCTAACAAAATATTGCTATTGTTAGCTAGTCATTTGACCTCTTTACTTGTTCAGGATGATCTTCAAGCATTTGTTGTGAGAGTTCATAAACCAAATGATCGACTTTTTGTTGTTTGTCATATACAAGCCAAATACAAACTAATTCATTTAGCCACTGAACAATGGGTTGCAAAATCTTCAGTCACCAGAGGTTAGAGTCACAATCTTCAATACCCAGTTTTTAAATTTAATTGCCATTGTACTCCAGAGTTTTTTATTTCAGCAGGAAATTGGTCACCATGGCACAAGTAGCACAGGAGTGGCTCTCCACCAACCATTCACTCTATCCGAGGTCCAAAAGTGTGATAAAGTTGAAATTTTTTTATCCACTTGACCATGCATGTCACTGCTTGGTGCTAAACGATGATATCCACACAATCTAGTTATCTTTGCACGATCTATCCATAGAAAAGCCCGCCAAGCTCTAGATGCTCTTCAGCCAGATTTGTAAGAAATTGAAACTGAAACTATTGATAAGAGTCCAAAAGACTCCTTACAAGTACTGCCCTATAATGATAGGCCAGCTGCCCACTCTCTGATAGATAGTGTCTCAAGCATTTTTAATGCATCGCCTCTAATATGCCTTGGGAAATCAAATACCTTGCAAAGAATGAGGCTTGGCAATCTCTGTATTTCACATTTTGAAAGTTCTTGTCACATATACACCTCTACAAGTACATGCATAAAGAATGCAAGCAACATAGCCTAGCAACCTCCATAGCATTTGCTTTTGAAATCATTTTCAACAAATCCATTTTGTGCATATCTCAAAATCATTGCATTTTATGAGATGACAAAGACCTTATGTAAACAGTTCATGTACCCTGTCTATGAAAATTGGCAAAATTTATAGCTTCAGGAACTGGTGAGGTTCCAAGCACCTACTCCAGTACCCAAGAGGTTCCCAGAAACAACTTTTGTGCAGAAAGAGGTACTACATCTCTTTTGAGGCATTATGTCAAACAGTTCGTGCACCCTGTTTATGAAATCGGCAAAATTTATCACTTCTGGAACTGGTGATATTCCAAACACCTACTCCAGTACCCAAAAGGTTTCAAGGAACAACTTTTGTAAAGAAAGAGGTACTAAATCGCTTTGAGGCATAATGTCAAAACAATTGATGTGCCCTGTATGAAAATTGCCAAATGGTGAGGTTCCAAGCACCTACTCCAGTGCCAAAGAGGTTCACATGCAAAACTTTTGTGCGGAAAGAGGTACTGAGAACAAGTCAAAATGCCAAAGCACAAAATTTATTTAGGCTTCCATTTGCTTATGTGGGATCAGACTTTACGTCTACCAATTGTATTTGCTTGAAGGTTTCTAAAATATTTTCAACTTCACCATTTTTCTGCAATCATTATATGCCATGGAATTACATCTCTCTGAGTATTCTGTCGAACACTTTACATTCCTTGACTATGCTTCTGCAATTCACAGACATGTCTGCCATGGCAGTTGCATCTGCAACATCTGAGAAAAAATCTTCTACCATTTCTGCCTAGCAAAATGGTGAAGAGTTTTGTTGAGCTCTAAATGCTCCAAACCAAGCATAATCATGGAAATCTTTGCCAGAAATTTAATTAATTCAAAATCCTTAGCGACCATTCTGTGTACATGTGCATAGCTTTTCGTGCTTTAACAGAAATCAGATGAAAAATATCTGTGTGAGTTGCAACCAATTGGTCCCACTTAATGAAGGTTGCACTCTTGCATGTTCAAATATTTTCAAAATGACACCCAACCGAAGAGAGTGAATTTGAATACTTGACTCATTTGTAAATATTACCATAACAGAGGGTCGTGCAAATAGCAGAAGCAAAAAAAATAGCACTTTGGTATGATATTTTACCTAGATTCGTAGGGAGCAAGTCGTTAGGTTCTATTTTAATGTTGTTCTATGAGCATTAATAATTGTATTAATTTTATTTTATTTTCTTCTAAAAATATTTTGTTATAAAGACTTAATGTCTCAAATATTTGGAGAGTAATGCATCCTTTATTTCTTATATAGATATTGTTTAACCAACAAGAGATTTTTCATCTTTCTAAGAGAACCATTGTAGAAAGATGCTCATTTCTCATTATAGTTTTGAAGAGGCTTATTATTCTTCAATGAAGATACAAAGTAGTAAAACAAAAAAATATTTGAATTTAGTTAATACCTAGAATTGCACTACCTGAACAAAAAAATATTTGAATTTAGTTAATGCCTAGAATTGCACTACCTGATCTTGGTCACCTCATAGCAGTTTTTGGTTACAAACTCCTTTAAAATAGCATAATGGATGTGAATTGAACAGTGTTGTGACTCCAACTTGATCTTGTAGATTAAATTTTTGATGCTTTAACAGAATTGCATTAAAAATCAATTTGCAATCATATGCTAGAATTAAAAATGAGTATAAATTCACACCTGCAAAACAATCATAACTCCACTCAATTATAAGAAAAAATGGTCATGTCAATCATCTTGAACATTCCACAAGCTTTATCAAATTGCTTTGAAAAGCATACATTTTCACCACTAAGATATTTTCATCGTTTTGCAAATATTGTGGAGCTTATAAGACTTTGTGATTTGACTTGCAACACTTGTGATAGGACCAAAGATTAATTATTTCAACTCGATAAGCAAATTAGCATTATGAAATGATTGAGAACAACTGTGAATGAGACATAATTGTATAGACATTTAAATATTTTCGATTTGACCAAGTTGGGATGATAGATTGACTTATGTGCAACTCGAAGGATCAAGATGAGATAAAAGAAGTTAAAAAACATAACTATAAATTCATGCTTGTGGAACAATCATTATTGCATTCAAATTAAAATCTAAACAAAAACTTGAACATCTTGAACATTCCACAAGCTTTGTCAAATTGCTTTAAAAAGCACATATTTCAACCACAAATCTTTTCCATTTTTTGCATGTATTGTGGAGTTAATAAGATTGTGATTTGACTTGTGACACTTGTAAGAGTACCATAATAGATTATTTCAACTTGATGAGAAAATTGACTTTATGAAATGATTGAAAATAATTGTAAATGAGATTAATGATGGAAACATCAATGTTTTCAATTTGACCAATTGAGATCGTGGAGAGACCTCACATGTGACTCAATGAATCAACACAACGCACAAGGAATTGACTTGGTGACACATGTTAATTAATGAACATAAACAAAATTTAAAATTGTCAAGGTCAAATATATCGATAATAGGCACCTAACTACTAACATTGTCTCTTGTAAATGGGCAAGAATGTAATTCTCTAAACAAGAGAAGCCTTGACCCTCGATTCATCATTTGGCTCAATAGTAGGCACAAACACATAGAAGAAATGGTATGAAAACAACAACAAAAACCTAAAGTTAACTTACCTATGAGATAAAATGGTCAAGAGATCCAATATCTCAGGTCTTATTCAAGCAAGTGACTAATCATTCCTAACCCAATGAACATCTTCAACACAAAATGCATAATATCCATTAAAGGGCTTAAGAACATCATCAAATTAAGTTGAAAGGAAGTCAAGGTAGACCCTAAGGGTCAACCTTGGTTTAACAATTTTTTGAAAAATTGTCATCTACTATCCATTGTTGGTCGTATGCTTCTTTTAGAAGCATTTTCTCATTTATCAATATTGCATTCATTCTAGAACAATCCCAGTCAACAGTTTGATTCCTCCCTCTATAATGCCCCAAAATTTCAAACAAATTAATCAACAAAAATGAGATGAACAAATATCGCATAAGTGTCATAACAAGCACTACAACACACAAGACACCCATCACTAATACACCCACAAGTGGAATATTACTCAATCATGAGTTGACGTCATCATGACAACACTATGGGGAGGTAGAGATTCTTCCACCTTAGATGGTTGGACCTAGGACCATGGCATTTTTTCGTTTATCAAACCAAGTTTAGGATGTGAGCACAACATCATCCCAACTTGAGAAGCTTTAACATCAAGAAAATACATCCATAAGGTCATAGATATGATAATTGAGACCTTGGGTACACCCATGCCAAAGGTCAAGTATGAGGAGATCAATATCTCTCCAAATACTTAGAAAGGACCACCCAAGCTTAGATGTTAAGCATGCAAAGTAGACCTCTCGGAAAAATTAATCTTGAAGAAATATTTCTAAAAAGGTGTGGTGAATGCTTTATATCTAATGGTATAGACTACAACACAATTATTAACACCAATGCACTTTCTAGACTCCAATTTACCTTGAGGAATTTAGCACACCTTGAGGAGACTAGAGTGCCTACAATATGCTCTATTAAATTTTTAG